>NW_024352783.1:7956427-7963408 GCF_902729225.1 Pteropus medius
TCTTTGGGATCATAACATCTGCATATATGACATGAGACTGTAAACGTTCCTTTGTGAATTCTATTTTATCACGTTAGAGTACATTGTATTTATAGCCTTCCAGGATAATGGAAATAGATCTAACTTGTTCTTTTTAACAATATAATACTTCATAAGAATGGCGTACTACAATTTATTCGGCCAGTTCCTACTGAAGAACATTCAGATTGTTCCTAGATTTGGGATACTATAAAAAAAAAGTACTGCAATTAACAAACATTTTCTACATTCACTACATACTTAAGTACAGGTGCTTTTACTTCTAGAGGACAGACTCCCCACAATGAAATGGCTTTGTCAAAACGACATATATTTTCAATCTCAATAGCTACTGCCAGATTGCTTTCCAAAAAGATTGCAATCATTCACATGCCACCAGTAATGTATGGCAGCAACTGTTTATATCTTGATCAGCACTGGAATTGTTAATGTTTTTGATACAGGAAAAATGGTTTCTTTTGATTTCCATTTCTCTGATTACAATGATGTCCAGTATCTTTTTTCTTATATTTTATACTTATAAAACAGCTTGTAATTTTTTTTTTTGCAATTGAACTGTTTATCATACTATTGCCTGGTGACCTATACCACCACCTTCTATGTCATTTAGTTTTTCTTTATTTGTTTATAGGTGTATCTCATATACTCAGAATATTTTGCAATATTTTCTCCAATTATTATAAATGTTTAAGCAGAGGTTGGTTGCACCCCAGTATTTTTCTTTTTATTCCTCGGTAATGTGACTTTTTGTTGGACATGTGGTCTCAGAATAAGGACATTCTCCAGCCTCTCTTACAGCTGGGCGTGACCAGGTAACCAGGTTCTGGCCAACTGGATGAAGCATTTTCTGAAAGCTCTCCTGAACAAGCAGTGCTCATCCCTTTCCTTCATCCTGCTGCCTGAAATACAAAGGCCACATTTGGGGCCATAAGATCAGGGTCTCACATAGTGGACCCAAAAATCACCAAGAGCCAAGGTCCCAGCACCACCAAATCCCATGCCTGCCTGTACTAGCCACCCACGCAGACTTATTTACATGAGAAATAAACCTGGGTCTTGTTTAAGCCACTGTTATTGGGGGTTTTGTCACTTGTAGCTAAATTATATCCTCATATAGTGACCCTAAATATAAAGTGATACTCATTTCCCAAAAAAGCAAAAATCAAAAACAAAGCACAATGCAAGCTTCTTGATCAACTTGAGTAAACTTTTATTCTGCAAATAGTCAAATCCCTAACTTTATATTTTATTTATATAAGTATAATTGACCCCTGAACAATGCAGGGGCTCTTCATCTATTCCAAATTTTCCAGAGAACCATCTAAGTTGTTCGAGATTCGGTGCTTTTTGAATTCAGTGACAATATCATGGTGTCACTGAAAATTTACCATGTCACAAACACATATTTACATGATATTAGGTCAATTTTTAAAAAAATTCTTCCTGTGAATATATACTTGTGATCCCTATAACCTAACCACTTATTTGACTGTCATATAATCTTTCAACATCTCAATTCGACACCATGTAACATCTGTAAGTATAAGATCATAGCCAATGGAATACTAAATTTGTTTAAAACGTGTCTCCCTTTTTCTAAACCAACTCTGTCAGGTGGCCTCTACAAAACTCTAAAATTAAAACTTATTAAGGCTATTTAAGTCTGTCTTCCCAAAATATTACTTTGTCATGCAGAATAAAGTAATTAAGAACATGTTCAATTAAAAATGTCACTTTGTGAAGCTTGAATGTAAGGAGCTTCCTTTTTTCCTCAGAATTTTAGTGTTATATCCAGGGATTTATTTTGAGAAGGATTAATATTTTTATAATATTAAATCTGCCCACCCTAGGATTTACTGTAGTTTCTCCATTATTTCAAGTCTTATTTTATAAACCACAATGAGATTTAACACTTTCGCCTTATGTCCTATAATACTCGTTAAAATTATTCCTTGACATTTAACAGCACCTGTGAATTGGATTTTTTTTCAATTTCCAGCATTAGCCATTTATTGCTAGTACAGGAAAAAAGCTACTGTTCTTTTTATATTTATTTTATATACAATCACTTATAAATTCCTTTATTCTTGGGTTTGTTTTTACTTTTCAATATTTAGGCCAAAAGATGTTTTTGCCTTACTATATTAACACCAAAACAATATTAAATAATAGTGATAATACTTCCATTTCCTCGTTTTTCAAACTACTGTTAGACTATTTTTTTTAATTAAGTTTATTGGGGTAACACTGGTTAATACAATTATATAATTTTCAGGTGTACATTATAATTTAACATCTGTATATTGTGTTTTAGACTGTATTTTTAATCTTTCACACCTGTAACATTCACTCATTTTTCCCTTCAATCAGAGATAATTTCCATTACTTGTCTTTTCAAAGAACTAGTGTTTGGTCTTTTATCTTCTTTACTGTTTTATGTTTCCTATTTCATTCACTTCAGTTTTTATTATTAATTTATTTCTCTTTTATTTTGTTTTCTCTCCTAGTTTCATACATTGAATATTTCACTCATATATTTTCAGTCTTTCTTTTCCTATACTACTAAAAGCATCTATGATTATACATTTTCCTCTGAGTATAGCTTTAGTTCTATTCCACACATTATAGTGCTATAAAACTATCCTTTCTTTGTTTATTTCTAGATGATTTATAATTTGTTTATAATTTGACTTTCCTCTGGCACAGAGATTATTTTAAAAGTATCTATGAATCCCAATGTAGTTTTTTCTATAATCATCTTTTTATATCACTAATATCACTGGATTAAGATGACAGATTATTGCATATAAAATCATAATTTTTATATTTTACTTTTTGTTTTCTGTGGCAAAGTACATGATCGACTTTGACAAACAATTCCTAGATTTAGAGGAAGAATGTCTATTCTTTATTTTACAAATTTGTTGAGTGTGTTATTTATAACTTCTATATTTTTGCTTTATTTGTTTCAAAGGTTGAAAACTGGCAGCCCACAAGCTACAGATATGTTTTGTTTGGCTGGTAAAGTGCTTTAAAATGTATGAATCTCAATGCCTTGAGGCAAGGCATGCATTCTCCAGTTCACTGTGCAATTCTCCATCATCTCTACTGTCGTACACACAAAGTCATATATTCATGCGCCCAACTGGTCCCCATGGGCATCCAAGTTGGCAATCAAGTTTCCCTGACATGTCAAATTACAAAAGACACAATTTATATCCCCTAGTGTAATATGCTTTTTTAAAAAATTAAATTTTTCTTTTATTTCCAGCTTTTATGCTATATGTTTTGTTGCTTAAAGATTCAAGGTGGTTATCTATTTTTTTATCAGTATATCCTTCTTTGTTCCTTTGCAAGGGAACAAGGGTTTGGCCCTTGTACCCAAACACATCAACAACTTCTTGGGCAGTGGCAGATCATCACGCAGAGGTCAGTGAGAGGGTCTGCACACTGGGAGTTCCTCCGCGTGGCCACAGGAACACGTATGCCTGATCTCACGTCTCTGAGAATAAACAGAGAGGAAGCACTCCTTCCCAACTGCCAGCTCCTCCACACTCTGGGCTCCTGGGATCTGTAGGACCTGGGGTGCCCCAAGGACTGAATTCAGGAAGGGGAAAGGAAGCTGTTATACCTGACACACTGTAGCTTTTGCTGTACGGAAAAATCAATCTGTTGTAAGCAGTGGCCAAATAATGCCATCATGCCTGAGCTACACCATCTCTAAACCCAGACTCCTGACCCAAGAGATGCCGGAGATGGGCAGGGCGACGAGATTACTGACTTCTCTTTCAGCCTCCTTTTCATATTCTGCTTCGAATAGTCACTCTGTGTGAACAGTTCCTAAATATTAATCTCTAGCTAAAAGAGTTCCAACCACCTGTTTAATCTTCTAATCTCTATATCGTGGCATGAATGTAGTTCATATTATTTGCATTTAACAAACTTTTCCTAAATATCTTGTATGTGCCAACAACAGTGGTATGAGGTACTGATGTAGGAACGTATGTAACAGATACATAAGGAGATGGTTTCAATACAGTGCAATAAGTGGTTTCAATGTGGTGCAAAAAGCAGTAAACATGGAGCCATGGGAGCAAAGAAGGACACTGGGTCCAGCCCAGAGGGTCAGAGAAAGTCATCAAGGAAGGGATCACATCTAAGCTGGGTCTTGAAAGTAGACCAGTAAGAATGGTGAGGACAGGTCATTCCTACATAGCTAATGGACTTGTGAATGAAGAATGGAGTAGACAGATGAAACTACAAATCCAATAAAACAACATAAACATGTAATAAAACAATAAAACAACATAAACAACATGTAATAAAACAATAAAGAGTACGCCAGCTTTGCTAAAATTAGATTGAAGTCAATCTTACCCCATAATCTTGAAAAATATCACCGTGAGAGAGAACAGTTTAAGAGGATAAAATTTAGAAGACTCCAGAAAGACTGAGGGCAGTGCAGCAAAGATAACAGCAAATGAGTAGAATTGTAAATACATATACTGCTTGACTACTCCTATAGGAAAGGAAGCATTCTGGGGGAGATGACAGAGGGGGTGAACGATGGATACTTGGCCTAAGAAGAAAATACAGAACATCTCCGTTGACCAACAACCACTTTCCCCCACTACAAACCAATAGCAGCTTAATAAAAGATGGTGAACCATTCAGATGTGACTGTGGGCTAAAACTCAAAATTTCTAAAAGTAAATTCTTTATGTTGCCTCTCAAATTCTCTTCTTGATTTTTCTGGTATGTGTCTCTATCTCTCTCTCTCTCTCTCTCAGTGATACCACCATTTTCCCAATCACCCAATCTTCACAAAGAGCTTTTAATTTGTTTCTGCCTTTAATGAAAAAGAATTTAAAATTTTACTAGAGAATATAAAAGATAATGAATGAAAACATTTATCACATTCCTAGAAGGAAAGGTTCAATACTAGAAAATGTGCTGATTCTCCTCTAACGTAATACAATTCAACCAAAATTCAAAATGGATTTTTTTGGAAACCAGATAAAGTAACTCAAAGAACAAACAAGAAAAAATAGTAAAAGAAAAAAATTACAATGTAGAAAACTTGATTTACCAGATACTAAAATATTACACAGCTACAACGATTAAAATCACATAATTAATGGAACAAAGTACAGAGAACAGCAAATATATCCAAGATACATAAGTATCATAAGATACAAAACAGCAAATTCAAATCAGTAAGGAAAAGAAATCTTGCTCAGTAAATGCTACTAGAATAACTGCCAAATGTTTTAAATAAGATTTCTTATATCATATACCAAAGTACATTCCAAATGGATTAAAGACATAAATATTTAAAAATGGAATACAAACCCCAAAACATCTGAACTTTGGGCAGGAAAACTCTTTCTAAGCCCAGAAACAATGTAATAAATCACAATGGAAAAAAATAAATTTGTACTATAACATTTTTAGACTTCTGCATTTTAAGAAAATATAATTGATATACCGAAAAATCTGAAGAAATTATCTGCAACAATATAACAGAAATGAATTGGTAGGGTTAATATATCAAAACAAACAACAAACAAACAAACAAACAAGAATAACATTAAAACCCCCATAGACAAATCACAGGAAAAAATGACCAATAAACATATGAAATTCAGTAAAAAAATGAAGTACTTTTTTTGTCCATCAAATTAGGGTTAATTATTTAGGAACAATAATGCTGGCAAGGCTGCAGTGAAAACAACACTCTCTTACACAGCTTTATATATTTTATATTACTTCAAGAAAGAACACAGAAATATATATATCAAGGAGTTTATAATCAATCTCATATTTTGGCCAAGTAAATACCTATCAAGAAATTTAGCCTAAGGATGTATTCAGAAACTTAAGATTTATGTATTAGAATGATTTAAAACAGAGAAAAATACTGGGTCCAACAATAGAATTTAAAAAATTATGGTAATATACACAATAGAATATTATTATGAACATGTTAAGAATACTTGGAAATATTTAATGATACGAAGAAATCTTATGATACACTGTTAAATAAAGAAGTCAAGACATGAATTTGAATATACAATATGATTTAACTGTGATAAAGTACATGCACACATATGCACACACAGCTCAATAATCACACCACACAGAAATGTCAAGAGTAATTATTTCTGAGTGATTTTTATTTCCTGGATACAGTTCTTTAGTTTCTTCAATTTCAATAAAATGACCATGTATTACTTACACAATCAGACATAACATTTATATTTTAAAAACCCACTAGAACAGCTCCACTGGTTCCCTTCTCTTCACAGGATGCTTTCCAAACCCATTATCACAGCACACTCTGGTTTTAACCTATATATTTCTTTGCCTACGATCCCTCCTTAATGTTCTGGCAACACTGAACATCTAACTAGTCCTCAAAACTGCTGGATTCTTTCACAACTCCATTTCTTGGCAAATGCCGTTTCTTCTGCCTAAAACCCTTCCACCCCAGCAAAAGTCTCTCCACTCTTTATGGCTTGGCTTGAATGTCCCTCTTCTGTGTAACCTTTCCCAATTTCCCAGAAAAAAATACTGCTTTCTAGTCTGAGTTCTCTTTGCTTATGGCATCACTGTGGAGTGAGTATGCTATAATAAGGTTTATTACTATCTGCCTCCTAAAGACGTTTATAACCCAATCTCTGGGACCTGTGACTATGTTACATGGCAAAGGGACTTTGCAGGTGTGATTAAGTTAAGGATCTTGAAGAGATCATTTTGGATTATCCGGTGGACTCAGTGTAATCACAAGAGTCTTATAGCAGGGAAGCAGAAGGGTCAAAGACAGAAAAAGGAGACATAGATGATAGAGCGATGAACTCTGAAGATGGAGGAAAAATGCTGGTGACCTTTAGAAGTTGGAAAAGGCAATGAAACAGACTTCGCCCTGAAGTCTCCAGAAGG
>NW_024352783.1:7963419-8112112 GCF_902729225.1 Pteropus medius
ATGATCGACTTTGACAAACAATTCCTAGATTTAGAGGAAGAATGTCTATTCTTTATTTTACAAATTTGTTGAGTGTGTTATTTATAACTTCTATATTTTTGCTTTATTTGTTTCAAAGGTTGAAAACTGGCAGCCCACAAGCTACAGATATGTTTTGTTTGGCTGGTAAAGTGCTTTAAAATGTATGAATCTCAATGCCTTGAGGCAAGGCATGCATTCTCCAGTTCACTGTGCAATTCTCCATCATCTCTACTGTCGTACACACAAAGTCATATATTCATGCGCCCAACTGGTCCCCATGGGCATCCAAGTTGGCAATCAAGTTTCCCTGACATGTCAAATTACAAAAGACACAATTTATATCCCCTAGTGTAATATGCTTTTTTAAAAAATTAAATTTTTCTTTTATTTCCAGCTTTTATGCTATATGTTTTGTTGCTTAAAGATTCAAGGTGGTTATCTATTTTTTTATCAGTATATCCTTCTTTGTTCCTTTGCAAGGGAACAAGGGTTTGGCCCTTGTACCCAAACACATCAACAACTTCTTGGGCAGTGGCAGATCATCACGCAGAGGTCAGTGAGAGGGTCTGCACACTGGGAGTTCCTCCGCGTGGCCACAGGAACACGTATGCCTGATCTCACGTCTCTGAGAATAAACAGAGAGGAAGCACTCCTTCCCAACTGCCAGCTCCTCCACACTCTGGGCTCCTGGGATCTGTAGGACCTGGGGTGCCCCAAGGACTGAATTCAGGAAGGGGAAAGGAAGCTGTTATACCTGACACACTGTAGCTTTTGCTGTACGGAAAAATCAATCTGTTGTAAGCAGTGGCCAAATAATGCCATCATGCCTGAGCTACACCATCTCTAAACCCAGACTCCTGACCTAAGAGATGCCGGAGATGGGCAGGGCGACGAGATTACTGACTTCTCTTTCAGCCTCCTTTTCATATTCTGCTTCGAATAGTCACTCTGTGTGAACAGTTCCTAAATATTAATCTCTAGCTAAAAGAGTTCCAACCACCTGTTTAATCTTCTAATCTCTATATCGTGGCATGAATGTAGTTCATATTATTTGCATTTAACAAACTTTTCCTAAATATCTTGTATGTGCCAACAACAGTGGTATGAGGTACTGATGTAGGAACGTATGTAACAGATACATAAGGAGATGGTTTCAATACAGTGCAATAAGTGGTTTCAATGTGGTGCAAAAAGCAGTAAACATGGAGCCATGGGAGCAAAGAAGGACACTGGGTCCAGCCCAGAGGGTCAGAGAAAGTCATCAAGGAAGGGATCACATCTAAGCTGGGTCTTGAAAGTAGACCAGTAAGAATGGTGAGGACAGGTCATTCCTACATAGCTAATGGACTTGTGAATGAAGAATGGAGTAGACAGATGAAACTACAAATCCAATAAAACAACATAAACATGTAATAAAACAATAAAACAACATAAACAACATGTAATAAAACAATAAAGAGTACGCCAGCTTTGCTAAAATTAGATTGAAGTCAATCTTACCCCATAATCTTGAAAAATATCACCGTGAGAGAGAACAGTTTAAGAGGATAAAATTTAGAAGACTCCAGAAAGACTGAGGGCAGTGCAGCAAAGATAACAGCAAATGAGTAGAATTGTAAATACATATACTGCTTGACTACTCCTATAGGAAAGGAAGCATTCTGGGGGAGATGACAGAGGGGGTGAACGATGGATACTTGGCCTAAGAAGAAAATACAGAACATCTCCGTTGACCAACAACCACTTTCCCCCACTACAAACCAATAGCAGCTTAATAAAAGATGGTGAACCATTCAGATGTGACTGTGGGCTAAAACTCAAAATTTCTAAAAGTAAATTCTTTATGTTGCCTCTCAAATTCTCTTCTTGATTTTTCTGGTATGTGTCTCTATCTCTCTCTCTCTCTCTCTCAGTGATACCACCATTTTCCCAATCACCCAATCTTCACAAAGAGCTTTTAATTTGTTTCTGCCTTTAATGAAAAAGAATTTAAAATTTTACTAGAGAATATAAAAGATAATGAATGAAAACATTTATCACATTCCTAGAAGGAAAGGTTCAATACTAGAAAATGTGCTGATTCTCCTCTAACGTAATACAATTCAACCAAAATTCAAAATGGATTTTTTTGGAAACCAGATAAAGTAACTCAAAGAACAAACAAGAAAAAATAGTAAAAGAAAAAAATTACAATGTAGAAAACTTGATTTACCAGATACTAAAATATTACACAGCTACAACGATTAAAATCACATAATTAATGGAACAAAGTACAGAGAACAGCAAATATATCCAAGATACATAAGTATCATAAGATACAAAACAGCAAATTCAAATCAGTAAGGAAAAGAAATCTTGCTCAGTAAATGCTACTAGAATAACTGCCAAATGTTTTAAATAAGATTTCTTATATCATATACCAAAGTACATTCCAAATGGATTAAAGACATAAATATTTAAAAATGGAATACAAACCCCAAAACATCTGAACTTTGGGCAGGAAAACTCTTTCTAAGCCCAGAAACAATGTAATAAATCACAATGGAAAAAAATAAATTTGTACTATAACATTTTTAGACTTCTGCATTTTAAGAAAATATAATTGATATACCGAAAAATCTGAAGAAATTATCTGCAACAATATAACAGAAATGAATTGGTAGGGTTAATATATCAAAACAAACAACAAACAAACAAACAAACAAGAATAACATTAAAACCCCCATAGACAAATCACAGGAAAAAATGACCAATAAACATATGAAATTCAGTAAAAAAATGAAGTACTTTTTTTGTCCATCAAATTAGGGTTAATTATTTAGGAACAATAATGCTGGCAAGGCTGCAGTGAAAACAACACTCTCTTACACAGCTTTATATATTTTATATTACTTCAAGAAAGAACACAGAAATATATATATCAAGGAGTTTATAATCAATCTCATATTTTGGCCAAGTAAATACCTATCAAGAAATTTAGCCTAAGGATGTATTCAGAAACTTAAGATTTATGTATTAGAATGATTTAAAACAGAGAAAAATACTGGGTCCAACAATAGAATTTAAAAAATTATGGTAATATACACAATAGAATATTATTATGAACATGTTAAGAATACTTGGAAATATTTAATGATACGAAGAAATCTTATGATACACTGTTAAATAAAGAAGTCAAGACATGAATTTGAATATACAATATGATTTAACTGTGATAAAGTACATGCACACATATGCACACACAGCTCAATAATCACACCACACAGAAATGTCAAGAGTAATTATTTCTGAGTGATTTTTATTTCCTGGATACAGTTCTTTAGTTTCTTCAATTTCAATAAAATGACCATGTATTACTTACACAATCAGACATAACATTTATATTTTAAAAACCCACTAGAACAGCTCCACTGGTTCCCTTCTCTTCACAGGATGCTTTCCAAACCCATTATCACAGCACACTCTGGTTTTAACCTATATATTTCTTTGCCTACGATCCCTCCTTAATGTTCTGGCAACACTGAACATCTAACTAGTCCTCAAAACTGCTGGATTCTTTCACAACTCCATTTCTTGGCAAATGCCGTTTCTTCTGCCTAAAACCCTTCCACCCCAGCAAAAGTCTCTCCACTCTTTATGGCTTGGCTTGAATGTCCCTCTTCTGTGTAACCTTTCCCAATTTCCCAGAAAAAAATACTGCTTTCTAGTCTGAGTTCTCTTTGCTTATGGCATCACTGTGGAGTGAGTATGCTATAATAAGGTTTATTACTATCTGCCTCCTAAAGACGTTTATAACCCAATCTCTGGGACCTGTGACTATGTTACATGGCAAAGGGACTTTGCAGGTGTGATTAAGTTAAGGATCTTGAAGAGATCATTTTGGATTATCCGGTGGACTCAGTGTAATCACAAGAGTCTTATAGCAGGGAAGCAGAAGGGTCAAAGACAGAAAAAGGAGACATAGATGATAGAGCGATGAACTCTGAAGATGGAGGAAAAATGCTGGTGACCTTTAGAAGTTGGAAAAGGCAATGAAACAGACTTCGCCCTGAAGTCTCCAGAAGGAACACAGCCCTGACTGCACCCTGATTTTAGACTTCTAACCTCTAGAACGCAAGAAAATGAAATTATGTTGTTTTAAGCCGGTAAGTTTGTGGTAATTTGTTACAGCAGCAACAGAAAACTAATACACTCCCTGACTACACCAAGAGTACTTTGGGGCAGGCATGGTGGGGAAGGGTGACTGTGGGACACAGAGGTGGTGGGGTGGGGGCAGGGGAAGCACTCTGTCAATATTTGGTGATAAATGAAACTGTGTCTACCTCAAGGAAAACGACTGAAAAGGAAGAAAATGAGAGGCAGGAGGAGGAAGAAAAAGAAGAGTTAACATTTATTGTTAATTTATTGGTTAACATTTATTAACATTTTTTAAAACACTGTTTTCCAGGCATTGTTCTGAGAACTCCTTTAAGTAAGTGCTATTATCTCCATTTTACAGAGGAGGAAAACAAAGCAAGAAATTAAGAAACCAGCCCCAAATCCTACAGCTAGTAAATAGGAAAGCCAGGATAAGAAAGCAGGAATTCTAGCTCCAGGGCTCATACTGTTAAATGTTAAGAAAAAGCTCATGCACTGAGGGATTTGCAGGAATCTGCACATTTATATAAGTCAAGAGGACTAAACATTGTTTAAATCAGGCTGAATTTATTAAAGAATATTCTCTATTCTGTGTGCCACGTTCTGTGTGGTTCTGTCTTCTGCCTAGTCTATTTCACGCCTGGATTCAAATCCCTTGGAATGATGCAGAAGGGGAAGTTTAAAGGCTGTGGGAATGCTGCTCTGGAGCCTATCCTTCATGTGATCCAACACAAGCTCCCACCCCCATCCTGCAGAGGCCCAGAGAATGCTCCCTACACAAGGACCTGAGCTAGACAGTGGTGAGAGAAGTCCCAGAACCTGTAAAACGCACGAAGGGTATTCTTTCTATTCAGGACGGCTGGTGGGAGACAGGTGGGTGACTAAAGGCCGCCAACAGCACTAAACTCCCAGGAGCAAATTAGTCATGGTTCCCAGATTACTCAGCAAGGTCAGTGTGGTAAACAGATCTTTAGAAAGTCTCCCATCCATATTTCCAATAAGATTTGAAAGGGAAACACCTTCATTAAGAGAGGAAATGTGGCATCAAGAAAGACTGCTTTCATGTGCAAAAATCTGACGACCAGCAATATTGAACACTATAGAAAATCCAGTCAGTGAATAAGAAGATTCACCCAGAATTCTGAGAAAAGGATAATGAGATGAATCTAATGTTTTGTTTTGTTTTTAAATTAAGAGACATGAAAGGAGAAAGGAAAGATCCAACATAAGTATAATAGGAAAGTAAGTATAATAGACAGTAAGAAGAAAGCAATGGAAAAAAAATTAACCTCAGGTAAAGAAAAGAGTTAAGACTTAAAGGGGATCACCAGTTACCACGCAAACTTAATGAAGAGGGATTCTCACCTAGACGTTATTACCAAATGTCTGCATTCCAAGCAGCGGGCTGACTTGGAGCAGATATTCTCTGACCAGAGGCTGGAGGTGAGAGGTTTTAACAGTTTGATGATGGGTGTAGAGGCAGGAGCCCAGGAATGCCTAAATTCTTTCTGCGGGCTCAACCCTCCTCTCCATGGGGCTCCGGACCAGACCGGAGATGCTGTACCTACAGTGACGAAGTCACTGGAAGGTGCATTTCCCACCAGAAACTTCACACTGGAAGGCACATTTCACTGACAGCTGGCCAGGGCTCGTCTGCCAAAGTTGAGCAGAAGAATACAGGGAAGGCTTAAGACACACAAGAGGGCTAAAAGAAAAAACTATTTCTCCACTGTACTCACACCAACTTCTAACACCAAATGTGTGGGTTTCTCCCACACAGACCAATTCTCCAATTCTCTAGACACCAACTGGGTGTCCTATAATTTAATTCTGACAGTACTAACTACCCAGAGTTAACATAGACCCCATAGGTTAAAGACTCAGTTCTATAAGTCTCAGGTTATCACCTGTACTTCTGACCAACCAGCTATAAATCAGGGCTTCCCAAGACCTCTGCCTCAGGTTTGAACTATTGCTATAAGGGCTCGCAGAACTCAGGGAACAGTCTACTTACTTGATCGCCAGTTAAGAATGCCACTCAGCAATAGCCAGATGGAAGATATGTATGCACAGGGCAAGGTATAGGGTCTGGGACAGCACGGAGCTTCTGTGCTCCCTCCGGGTATGCCACACCTCTCAGCATCTTGATGTGCTCAGCAATCCGGAAGCTCTCCAAAACCCACTGTTTAGGATTTTTATGGAGGTGATATTATATGGGTATGACTGGTTAGATCATTGATCCTTGGAGGTAAAACTCAATCTCCAAATCCCTCTCCCTTCTCAAGTGGTCCAGGGGTGGGGCTAAAGGTTCCAACCCACTAATCACATGGTTGGTTCCTCAGACAACCAGCCCTCATTCTCCAAGAGCATAAATTCAAGTATGGTTAAAAGGGGCTTATTATGAATGAAAGACGCTCCTCTTACCCCTCTCTCTCAGAAATTCCAAGGGTTTTATGAGTTCTGTGCCAGGAACTGGGGACCAAATACTTATTTCTTATATATCACAATACCACAAGGTCTCTAACTCTCACCCTCCACTCCACAGGGCAAGCAGTGACCTAGCCTCCCCACCCAGTCATAGGCACAAAGGAGGTGGTTATGAGGTCCTGACCAGATGTCCTGGGGAAACAGGCCCTGACAAGGGCCGCAGCAAGGAGTGGAAGAGAGTGAGTCAGGCCTGGGTGCTGACCTCCTGAGTCAGCTAGTCTGTGTGCGGGCAGATCCTGTGGTCAGCTGTGGAGCCAACTCCCTGAGAGTGAACTTTATAAGGGAGAAAATACTGGGTGAATGTTTCTTTGCATTCAGGATATCAGAATGCCCTCTCCAGGGCAGAATTTGTAAAGGAAATAAAGACTGCTGGAAAAAGCAAGGAAACAGATCCCCCCTGAAGCCTTACCATGTCTCCTGGGAGGAAGGTATAAAGGTCTGACCATTGAGCCTTAACTTGTGACAACTGTGGAGGACCATCCTAGCTCAAGCTCCCCTTAGGACGGAGTGAGAAAGCTGCTGCAATTGCATCACATTTCAACTTCTCCCTCTGCCCTGTCCTGTTGCCTTCACCCCCTCGTAGGTATTTTTTCCACGGGCATACCCCATAAATCTGTATCAAGGCATATTTCCCTGGGAAGCAACCAAGACAACCCATTATAACCTCATTATATGCGTAGTATATTCATTTAATTATTTTAATTAACCTTAAAATAATCTTTAATTTTGCCTTATTACATTTTAATTAGTCTCATTATTTTAATCAGAGGTCAAGAATTCAACTGCCTATAGAGCCAAACAGGTAAATAAATGTCTATGAAAGGTAAGGCACCAAAGAAGTGGTAGGAAATGTGACACACGTGAGCTCGGGTTCCATCGAAACATGCTTACTCAAAAAACTCTAAGATAGGCCATAAGACAAATGAGGTTTTCAATTTGTGTCCTCTGGACTACACTTTTACAAAGATTTAATTGGTATGCATACGATTTTGCATTCAGCTTTTTCATTCGCCTTTATATCAAACACTCTCATCCTTGGGTATAATCCTCACAATTACAGTTTAGATGGCTGTCTGCATAATATCCAATGAATTAAATCACCATTATTACTGAACCATTCCTCTATGTTTAGATGGCTAAACTGTTGGGAGGTGACCTAGCAATGTTTGTGATAGTATCAATAGGGGTGTTTACTGAATGTCTACCATAATCATTTGTGAGTCTAGATTAATTTTTCTGAATTTAGCTTTTAAGCACTGCTCCTGGTACATATACAATTAAGCATGGCTGTTTTATAGAGAAAGGTGACCACAGCACTCTCGAGGATAATATAATCATCTCAATATTACGCAAATATCTTAAAAGTCTGAAGAGAAACTTCTTTGGGAATAATGATCAGAGCTGACCATTTCACCTAAATATGAAATAAAACAGAAACCTTTAGGTCAGTTAACAGTCTGCATTCTTTTCATGCCAGGGCAAAGGCTAGACTTGTATTTTAGTTATTGTTTCCCTTTGTTTCCCAGAGTAGCTCATGCATCCTTATTTGGAAGTTTTCCTTTCTGGCCTGCAATTGGAAAAAATACAGAACTCTGTAGAAATTTCAAAATGCTTTCTAGTCTGGCCTCTTCAAAGCATATGACAAAATCATACACTTCTAAAAGGTGGAAGATATATCATATATAGCTCAAGCCCTTCGCCATCATGAAAACCCATCAAGGTCAAAGGAGAAAAATGAACCTTGAATATCTGTCTCCGAATCCAGAGTTTTGTCTAGTATTCCAACCTGTCACCTAGGGAAAATGGAGTTTGATTGTTTCATGTAATCTGTTTATAATCAAGCCAATGATCACGTTGGTAAGCCATCCTATAAATCCAAGTCCACAGCACTTTCCCACATTTCCTCTTTGCTCTCCCCTCTCTTCATTTCACCTTCTGTTCACCTGTCCCTCTTTTGCACATTCCTCCCTGACCCTCCTAGTACCTAGTGCCTCTCCACTCTCACTTCCACCCAGTCAAGCCCAGCATGGGTCCTCATGCCAAAAAAAGCCTAAATTTCTTCTCACCAACCCTGACTCAGCCCAGCCAAGCTCTGGGGATTATTTAGCAGCCTCAACAAACAAAGGATGTAACCCCCTGGGGGAGGAGAAGTCTACCTGGCAGGGAAAAAGTCTACATGGGGAAGTGACATTTGAGCTGAGGAGGCCTGAAAGGATGGGGAGTAGGATGAAGATATATTTTCCAAATGGCGGCACTTTGAGAGTAAAGTTAGTAAGTGTAAACTGACCCGCAGTGGATGTTAACTGGGACAATCCCGGACAGAATGGGACTTCTGGTCAGGCTACGGAGGATTTGGCTGCAAAGCTCATGAGAGGAGAATCCCTGCAAAGGGCGAGGAGGAGGAGCGAGGTGTGGTTGAGGGAACACAAAGGATGCCTGAGAATTCAGGGGAGCGCTAAGGCAGGGAACTGGAGTGTTAGGGCCCAAGTGCGCAGCCATGCAGCTACCTGCAATGTTGCCATTAATTGGGAATGAGAAGGGGTCTCAGAGAAGTTAAAAATATCTGTGCCTTAAACTTCGCATTCTCTCATTATTAGAAGTTCTTCTGCTTAAGACACAGTTCTGGCAGCTTTGGTTACTCGTTTCTAGGCAGGTGGAAACAGATTCGAGGCAGCAGGTTTGTGAGGGAAATCCAGAATGTGTGTAATTCTATGACCCTGGTGTAGACTGACCTGCAGACATCAGGAAGCTGCCAGGGCACCCTCAGAGTCAAGGCTGATAACCTAATTGACACTGACAGTGATGACCTGAGTAATGGGGAATAGTAAACAAAAAGGGGATGTCTGTAATTCTCTAAGAACTATTTTGTGTATGAAATGATTAGCATAAGACTCTGGATACCAGAATTTATTATAAAGAATAGGACATTTTAACTTAGTTTATAGTAACATACAATCACTGCTCCAATTACTGTTATCTCTTGATTTTCATTCTTTCTTCTTTCTTAATTACAATTTCTGATTGAAAATTCCCACCAAGGCACAAAAGCCAAATGCTACAAAAGGTTAAGATATCAGGGAAGTCATGAGGGACATGCACACACAGACACAGCAACACAAATACAAATGCAAACAAAAAATACACATACAAAGACACTCCGCAACATGCACACTTTATTAACCTGCAAACTGTTTTACCACATCTCTGGTCCAGTTTGTGAGCATGATTCCATGTAATACTGGCACAATGTAATGTATTCAGATTGAAAGGAGAGAAGAGACCAAAATAAAAAAACTATACACATAATTTTCATAATAGTTCTATGACTACAATGAATAGGCTCTTTGTTTATCTGTTGATAAATCAGAAGGTTAGACTGCTGATAATTTAACCTTCCAAGATTTTTTTTTTTTTAATTTGGCTGCTAGTGCTAGGGAGAAAAGCAAGACCAATTAGAGGAAGGAGATGAATTCTTTGGCAGAAAAAACAAAGGGGATTTTTAAGGGCTCTGGAGGTTGTTTGAACTAGTTCTTTATTTGATATAGTTTCAGGTCAAAATTTATGACTACTTTTCCAGGTTTATCATAACCCTTAATCTTAACATTTAGCCATAATTAGGTTCAACTTGGAACGAATAGCTGGAAATGAGGGCAGGATAAAGAATGAAGGAAAGAAGACTAATTTTTCTGAAGTAACAGAGCAAGGGTTAAAAAATATAAGCAGAGGCAGGGAATATTCGTAAGAAAATACTGAGGAAGAGGTATGAGTTCTGAAAGACAGAGGGAAATGGAGATGTGGTGGGCTGTGTTCAGTCTCTCTGACAGGGATGAAAGGAAATGGTGGGCAAGTTCCCTGTGTGGGGAAGTCCTTGGCCCAGGATATTTGAGTTATCTTCATAGGAAATCAGAAAAAGTCTTCCTGTGAAACAAGCTTTTCTGAAGTTCATAACATTATGTGATTTTTTTTATCTCATTTTTAAATATTTGGTCAATAACATTAATTTTGAAATATCAAACCAACTTTCTCCTGAGAATTCAAAAATTTCCTGGAAATACAACGGCCAGCTTCCATCAATTCAATAAAACTCTCCTTTTTACTAGGGCCACCAAAGATTGACAGGGGCCATGGAAGTAAGACCAACAAGGGTTCTCAAGTGGTTCTTATTTGGATTGGAAAAGAACCATCTCTTACACAATGTCCATGTGAAAGGGGTCACCAGAGCACCTTGCACGGACACCATTTTTTACATATAAGCCAACATGAAACCAATAAAAACGTATGCTGCTAATTTATCTTTCATATTTAAAAAAAGAACATTCCAAAAGGACAATTTAGAAAATCCTGAATTAAAATTTCATTATAAGGTATAATTTTTCAAATCCATCAAATCAGTATGTCTAAAAAGAAAAAGCAAAACATCAGGACATTTGACAAAAATTTGGCAACTATTTCTGATTTTAAAAGATGTAATATATATAATTCCTCCACATAACAGAGGATATCTATTTCATCATCACTAGAGTCTATTCTCCGAGTAGAGTTTATAGATTATCACAGAGGCCTTGCACATTCCTTATTTTTACCCCAGGCTTTATACCTTTGCTCATGCCGTGACTGAATGTGACCTTTTAAATCATTTCTGATTAGTACTAACATAAAGAAAGCTACATACATACATACATGCATATATAAGCATATTCATACATATATGAATATATAGATGTACTTCCAAGCTGGTTATCTTATTGAATTCTCATTTAATAGTTTTTCAGTTGATCATCTTGGCTATTCTAATAAGATAATTACAGTACCTACAAATAATGCAAATTCTTTCTTATTTTTAATAAACTTTAAAAAAAAATCTTACTGTTTTGGCTAATCTATCTAAAAACAATGTCTTGTACAGGCACCACTGGTTTTTTCCTGACCTTTACAGAATGTTTTCGTTTTCCTGTTAAGTATGATGTGTGTGGCTTTCGACCATTTTATTATCTTAAGAAAGGATCCATCCATTCCTATTAAATATTTATGAGGTAGATGTTAAATTTTATTAAATGCATTGATATATAGTAAGATGAAATTTTTTTCTTTAAATTTACTGATGTCTAACAATTTTAAATTAATTATATAATAATATTATTGTATTCTTGGAATGAACTAGTTTTTTACCAGTGGTTTAATAATTTAAAATATATGGTTAGATTAAATTTGGTTTATGTTTCATTTAGGACTTGTACATCTAACAAGTGAAAATAAACTCTGGCTTTCTTTGTTAGTTCTATCTTTGAAAGGCTTTGGTACAAGGAGTAGCATTAAAATAAACTGTTAAATTGGAATGCTTTCCATTTTCTATGTCCTTCACAATATTTTTCAAGTTTCTATTATTTGAGTATAATGTTTGACAATTTTGGCTATATTTGCATTTACCTGACTCATATATTTAATATTTTTCTGCATAAGCTCAATATTAGGTACTTTTTTTTAACCTAATATCTTCCTAAGCACCAGACATAAATTCGAGACATATTGGTTACAATTTTTCTAAAACATTTAAAATGATTAAAATAAGATGTATATATACATCTATATACATCTTAAAGCATCACCTGTACCCTCTGTAATATAGTAATCTTTGAGAAACAAACCATTAGATGACTTTAAATGGTACAGACATATTTTTCTTATATTCCAAAAACTTTACCTATAAAAACATCTAGGCTCAGAATTGTTTTAGAAGCTATTTTCTTAGTCACTTTGTGATGTTTTCCAAATTATTTTTCTAAGTGTCACATTTCTTCATGAATTAATTTCAGTGGTTTCATTTTCCAAGAAAACTTTGATTTCATCAAAATTTTCTATTTTTTTGTTCATTTTTTTAATCCTCACATCTCTCATTATATACATTCTTACATTACTAATTTTGAGTATTTGTGTTATCTTTTTTCTTAATTAGTCTAACTACAGCTTATTTACTTCACAGTTTTAACAAAGAACCTACTCTTAGATATTTTTAATTCTATTGTTTTTCTTTTTCTGTTTTCATTCAACAAATATTTGCTAAGTGCCAACCATGTGTCAGGTGCTATTGCTAAGTGCTGAGGGTAAGAGAAGAGACAACTGACAATCTTAAATGACGTCTTATTAAACTGCCCTTTTAAAAAACTCCCTCCTGTTTTCCCAGATTTCTTTTATAGTTTATTTCCTAATTTTCTGTATATAGTAATTACTCCATTCATTTTCATTTTTTTATTTTTTGATAACAAAAACTTTCAGAGGAATGAATTTGTCATTATTTGTAACTTCATGAAGTACTTCCGAATTATTTTTCTAATTATTTTTCCATATAGTTTTCAGTTCCTATTTGGGTCAGTTTCTAAATAGATTAAATTTTTTAAATTTCAGCTTTTATGATCTACAGTTTTATTGCATTATGATTACAGAGTGACCAGTAAAATTTCCCTTACAAGATTATAATGAGGTTTTCTTTCTGGTTTAGATCAATGTTTTCACCATTCCATGAACAATGGAGAAAAATTGTGCAAGACTCGTTGTTGACTTCTCTCATTTTACTTGTGAGTTTTTCCAAGCATTTCTAATAGATTTACTTTAGTCACTTCCACTGTTTTGCTAGTTAGTGTACTGGATTTTGTAACTGCTACCTTTCCTTCTTGAATTATACTTTTATCAATATAGAAGGTCCTGTCTGATACAAGGTACTTTGTGGTGTTTGTATCTTTAACTGATACCATTGTTTCAGTAGAATGACCCCGTAAGTCAGACAGAGCCATGAGAGCCACAGTTAAATATCATTTTGTTTTACTGTTAAGAAAGATACCACCTTAAGAAACAGAAAGTATAAGAAAAGCAGGTAATGATCTATCAAGTCAAAGGTCCTTAGAAGTAGATAGGAAAATATTTACATATTTTAAGTGTCAAAGAAGTGCAAACTCTAATCAAGTGATATGATTATTTAAACAGAGGTCTCAGGCTCCTATTAGGGGCTATAAGAATTAAGTAAAATATAATTTTGAATCTAAAGCACATGAGCATCAAGAACACCTCCTTCCAGTTTAGAAGTCAATGTTATAGAGAGATTACAAAGATTTCAACCTAGAATTCTACACTCAGGACAACTATCAATAAGGATAAAGGCAAAATATAGATATTCTCAGATAAAGGTTGCGAAAATTTATCCTGTACAGATTATCTTTTTAATGCTCAAATTGGGTATGTTCAAGAATATGCCCCAATCACAACAAATGGGACTCAAGCTCATATTCGGAGTAAGAATCCTGTCCTTGTCCATGTCAAGGATCTCTGTTGGTTAAAAAACCCCAGCAAACTGAGAAGGCAATCCTCAAAATTATATGAGACAAAATCAGAGTACTATTTATTATTTGGAATAAAACACTTGTGTAAACATCTTTTAATCCCCCAAAATTTAGAATCAACTAGAGAAATATTTTAAAGAATTATACAAGTATTAATAGTACTATGCATTAAGAAATACCTGCATTTTGGAATTATATATTCAATGTTTAAGAGAATTAGACCTATTAAGAGTTACAGATCAGCCTCTTGATTCTAATTAAAAATGTGTAATATGTAATTAATTTGTAACTTTAATTTGAAAGTGTGCATATACATACATGTAAAAAGAGAATGTGTGTTTTGGAATATATAAAAAGACTTAAGAATCGCTATGCTTATAAAAATAATTATGAAATTTATAAGACAAACTGGATTGTTTGTCAGTCAGACTGTAATAGGAATCTAAATATACTAAATTAAAAAACAATTTAAAATATTTAAAATGTATTAACTAAGTTTATAAATGTACTGAATATTAATCAAAGATCTCCTTAATTAGATATAATTAAATTTTACTGGGCTTATAAATAGACTAACAAGATAATGAACCTGAAAGCCTAAAGTCCTAGTTTTTTTATTATTCACAATTTTAACTTACTTAATTTTTAAAATCAAAGTATTACCTGAGTATGTTTTTCTGCAGCATCTATATTTTGTTTTCTGTCTTAATCTAGAGGAAGAGGTTCTTTTTTTTTTTTAATGGTAAGTTTAGCTCATTCACATTTACCATGGTAATAGGTATATCTGATATTACTTATCTTTTTTATTATGTTATCATAGATCATATATGCATACATATACATATATAAATATTAATTATAAAAGGGCACATTTTCCAAAGTATATCTCTCGGAACACTAGTTCCACTTCTATGGGACAAGATACACCTCAGAAAAATGCACTCTATTCCCCTCTTAAAAATTCTGATGAATTCTTGAAATCTAAAACTAACACAACAAAAGCCGCTAACTCATCTGATCAAGCCCTCTGGCCAACTCTACTCCCCTCTCTATAACTTAAGCCCAAACTGCTATAAATAGAAAGAATAGAGGACAAACAAATATTTGGAAATAGAAAAAACATAGTTGATGAAATTTTAACAGTCCACTAGAAAACTGGAAGAAAAAGGTGAATATAGAGATGACAGAATATATAAAAGTTTGGCAACACAGAGGATCATTGGAAATACTCCAGTCAAAACAATGGGAATGCAAAAAAGAGAAAAAGGATCCAAGAAGTAGTGGGCTAACTTGAGAGTGAGACAGGAAAAGAAGGCGACCAAGTCCAAACTAAAACATGAAGTTGGGAGGAGGCTAGGAATACTAACAACTACCGCTTATGGGGCACTTTCTATGTGTGAGCTTGTCCTAACCCTTCACCTCTTTTAATCAATTAATCACCACAACAACCCTGAGGTATGGCATATTACCATCCCCTTTTCTAGATAAAGAAACTGAGGCTCAAAGAGCTTAAATCATCTGCCCAAAGTCTCAGAGCTATAAATTGACAAAGCTAAGATTATGAACAGGCAGGCAGTCTGCCTCCAAAGCCTATATACTCTTATTAAGCACCTTGCTTTCTGTCTTCAAAAAGAAAATGAATTTTCTGAAACAATCTGTAAAATCGAGAAGCTGGATAATAGGATAAAAGCATGTTAAAATAATTTAAAAAGTAAATAATCATAAATACTTGTACCAACTCCTTACTTCTATTTTCTTTCAAAGTAATAATGTCTGTCACAGATCACAAGTTAAGTAAGGTAAGATTATATTTCTTTCTCTGTAAACCTAAATGCACTACCTGATTGTCCCATAACTGATGCCTATGGGATCCTAATATTGTAAATGCTGACTGGTTTTTAATTTTTAGAATCAAACTATAAACAATGCACAGAATATTTAATAATATTAATTAATGCTCTAGCCATCTGAAAAGTTGAAAGGTAGACCAGGAATAGGGTTCAAAGGATGCTGGACAAAAGGCAGAAGAAATTTAGGAATATCATATCCTCATTTACCTAGCCAAGGACACTGTTTAAGGTTTATTAGTTAAGAAATAGTGGGGTAAACAATAGAAGATTTCTTCAGAATTTTAAAGTTTTTTAAATGAAAATTTCATATAGCAAACTTGAAAACCTTTCAGTGAGCAACTGTATATCCACCGCCTGTATTCCGCCATTAGCATTTTACTATACTAACAAGAAATTCAGAAAATTTAAGTATGACTTGCAGAAATGGAGGAGAAGAATATAGTAGTAAAAATGCACTTAATTCCTGAACTTTCAGAGTAAGGGTTAGCAGATAGCCTCAAAAGCTAATAAATCAAGAAATAGTACAGGTATAGTATATAATGTAGAATTATAGAGATAACCACCATTTATTTGAAATGCATAAAAAATAAGATGGTATAATGGATGGAGAAAGAGACAAATAGATGGATACATATACAAATAAAGCAAAATGTTAATTGTAGAATCTAGGTGGTAGGTACATGGTTGTTTATATGGTTTTCGATTTTTCTGATTAAAACTTTTTTAGTAAAATATTGACAGAAATGTGGTTGTGAGTAGTCATCATATCTAGAGACAGCTGTCCCCTGCTTGGCACTCCGCAAAGACATTTTTCAATTCCTTAGCATCCAGATGTGGCTACATGACTGGGTCTGCCCAGTGGAATGTGGAAATTATGTGCACAACTTCCAGGCCAGCCCCTTAAAACCTCCTGTAGGATTCCCCACATGCTCGCTCTCTTCCTGACTGCTGGCAGATCCAGTGCAACTTGGGAGCCACTCTCAGTCTCGAACGCCTCTAACTCCCCAGCTTGCTGCCCCCATCACACACCAGACTATGATATGAGGGAGAAATCAACTTTTAATGGCTCTTTTGGGATTCCTCATTAACCAAAGTTACCATTAATTATAACTAATACAGAGTAGGACCTGAAAGGGAATGGGAATAAGTTTTTACTTTTGTTTCATATCATTTCAATTCATTGTTTAAACACATATATGGACAATTAAAGCAAAGAGTAAGCAGCTAGCAGTGATAGTGTGGAAAGCTTTCTAAGCTCACTTTCTACTAAGGCCTCCTTTAGCATATTGGGAGCCTTTCTGTGAATATAAAAAGGCAAAACCGCGAAATGGCACCCCTTCCTCTGGACTGATACAACCCCAACTGGCCCACTCATCCCTTTTCCCAGATGCCTTTGAACAGTACACAATCTGCACAAATAACGCCCAGCAGCCCTCTCTGACAATGCAAGCACTGACAACCCAGTTGGAAATTGAAGGGCTACTAACTGGGACCATCTAAGAAATCAGAGATCTGGTCATCAATATGTTCTGATTCTAGCTGCCCCTTTTTCTGCAAATTTTTATGTTTTTAACTTGATCCATTTCTCTTACCCATTCTGCAATACCACGATAAGTCACAATGACCCAACTCAAAGGATTGCAGACACTACAAAAGAGGAGTCTTGCTACCACCACAGCCAATTCCAGGGCTAGAAAAGCAGCAGCAGTTGAAAACCTGCCTTCTGCCTCAGGTGTACCCCAGAAAGGATGAAGAACTTCCACCTGAAAAAGACAGGACAATTCCAGCTCTTTTAAGCAAGGAAGGGGAAGGGGTGTGGATTTTAAATGATTTACCTTTTTAACAGACCATCACCACACCTGCTGAGGCTCCTGAGGTCCTGTGGAAACCAACCATGAGGTGTACCACCTGGATCTTTAGTAGAGAAAGAACTGGGCATTCAGCTGCAAGAACTGCAGTTGGTTAACACCTCTAGCTGTTAGTGTCACCAGGATCCCAGGACTCAACTTGGCTTTTGAGCTGAAGGCACATTCTTTCCAGGCAGCCTCACACAGTGACTGACCACAGTAAGAGGACTAGGGACTGGCCATTTCTGTCCAACTCTAGAGCTCCCCAATCAGTTGGCCAAAACTTGGTCAGATCTGCATTGTGCTCTCCCTGCCCAAACCTGCTGACTCCTCCCCATTTTCCTTTCTTTAGTGTTGGATCTGCCTTATGGTCTAAAGTTTTCCTGGCCCAATTCTGCTTCCCACCCCTTTTGTCTTTCTTAGGTATTACTCTCTAATAAACCTCATTCATTCCTAATTCCGTTTAAGGGTCTATGTCTCAAAGGACAAAACCATCACAATATATAAACTGTAAAAACTGAACTTGGGTATTGCTCTCACTTTGTCTAGCTTCTCTCTATTTTCCCTTGACCTCTACCACTAATCTCTGGGCCCCTTGCTCTGATAACCCATTAAAGCACTTGTTCTGATTCTAGTCCAATGCACAATGAAGATACATTAATCTTTAAGGAAACTCTAATCTCCAGGATGTCATTGATGGATTCTATAGCATTTCATCATAGTATTGAGAGCACTTAAAATTATACTCACACTTTCAGCAAACTATATTCTAGCATTTAAAGTCTTTCCTAAGGTTTGCTAATCAGGTATCTTATTTTGCAGCAAATCAGACTGAGTTCTCATTCTGAAATTAAATGTACTCTTTGAAAAATGCAATTAAATAAGTCCCTGGCATAAAAGTGTCCTTTTCATCTCTTATCCATTAGAGTGCTTTAAAAAGCAAGGTCACTTAGAAATTGGAACACAAGCACCCAAGTAACTCTTAAAAGCTCTAGCAAGGGGGACAGTCTTTGCACAATTTGATACAAAGGAAATAATACACAGGGTTTTCACAATACCTGGTCAGTTGTGTACTAATGAGAGGTTTTTTAAATGTTACATACCCTTTACCTAACAGTTTATCACAGGGCTGTTTATGACAAAGACGTTATTTTGCAAATATTGGTTATTCTGCCCAAAGAAGTCTGGATAAGTGCTGTGTAATTTAGAGAGTAATCCCTATGTGATCTTTGTAGTAACCTCATCTCTAAAACTTTTCTTCACAGTATTCCCCTGTGGCAGTCAAAGTTTCTGATCCTGGTTGTTGTACCAATCCAATGTACCACAACTGCCAGGGCAGCACCCAACTCAGCCCAGCCCCAAGGATATGGTCTAAGCTTGCCTGGCCTCCCTGCCAAGACAGGCAGCTGAGGCACTGGGAGGTGAGTGAAGAGCTGAGGCTACAAAACTCCTTCCAACTCAAGCAATAAGTTACTTGGACAAGTTGCTCCACATCTCAAAACCTCAATTTTCTCATTCAAACCCACATTTAAAAGTTACTCCCTTAAAAATTTTTTTAGAGTTCTGATTCTGTCACAGCAATACAGACTCGTCACCTGCTACCCCAGGACTCCAGCATTAGGTCAACCACCTCTCCCCAATCAGCCAAGATGCAATTTCTGGGGCTAAATTAAATCTCATTTGCTTCATGTGACAGTATAAAAATGTTCTGTTTTGTTTTTAAATACAACCCTGTGGTTATCAGCATCTAAATCTGTGCTGGAGGCCAGGATGATCTACCAGAAAATGAAAACGAGGGCCCAGCTGACTCTCCAAAAAGCTTACTTAATTTCTGAAAAAAAAAAACCAAAAATCTTATAAACCGGAGAACTTTTTGGTATCCCAGAATAGCATAGGCTATTTTGCGTAAGAAACAGTCACAATCAAGCCCTTGGTCTGACCACGAGTAATAGATCTGCTGACGGGTTACCACCTTCCACGGGACTCTAGAAAGTGTGTGATATGTAAATGATGCACTGTAAAATGGACAATGAACCAGAAAACAACTGCCAAGACACACTTTTTGCTGCAAATGCCTAGAAAGTCTGCAACTGCCTACACAGTGTATACGAGACTCTGTCTAGGTGGCAGACAAGAGAGGGAACTCGGATTCCACCATGAAATCTGTACAGAAGACACCCCCAACCCGGACCCCTCTCCACCAGCCCGGCCTGCGTGCTCCGGGCCACGGAACCAGGCTCCTTCCCGCCCCACTTGCTGAGTCTGGGCGGACCCAGGGCTTCCAGGTATGTGTTTATAGTGAAGGGTATTTCCTTGTCGCGGAGCAGGCACAGGTAATTTCACAACCCCATGAGCGCATTCCAAAGGAAAGAATCACATCCCGAGAAATCCACCTTTCCACTCGCCCCCTTAGCGCCCGCGAGTAGAGCGGCTGCCGCTGGCCGGGGAGGCGGGTGGGGGAAGGGCGCTCGGCCGGGGAGGGGGCGCGGCGCGACCCCCGCCAACTGCACAGACCTGGTTCGGGATCCTCAGGCCGCCCCGAGTGGTTACCCATGTTCAGCCGACTCGGGCAGCGGCCGGCTGGCCAGCTTCGGACACGATGTCCACTGTGCGGCAGCTCGCGCCGGCTCCGACTGGCAAGGCAGCTGCGTCCGGCGGTCCGCTCCAGTCGAAGAAAGGGCCGGGCGCCTTCCTATTCCCGGCGGCCGCCCGCGGAGCGGCTCCTCGCCCGCGCGGGAGGGCCCCGCCCCTTCGTTTGCATACCACCCGCCCACCACGATCCTCACCGCCCGTCTTGCGCGGCCCACCCATCTCATCTGCATAGCGCCTGCTCGCAGGTCGCCCGCCCGCCTCAACTCCCGACTGCCTGCCTGGTGAGGCCCGCCCACCTCATTTGCATATCGGTCTTGAGCGTCCAAAGAGTCCCTCCCATGCGTGGGAGGGACGCACAGCTGACCAACTTCAGGCCTCTAGGGGCAGACGCCGAGAACTGCAGCCGGACAAGGTAGGCTGGAGAAACCCCACTGCAGGGAGGCTGAAGCCACGTGCCACCGGAAAAGCAAAATACTGTGCGCGATAAATTAGGTCTATAAGGACAAGAAAAACCTGGGGTTGTTATAAGAAAGGCGCTTAATAAGTATTTTTGGGGGTGAATGAATGAATGGACAAACCGAACTCTTGGGGATGAGCGGCCGAAAACGCTTTAACAAAGACTTGCTCATTATCCAAGATGACTACTATCACTAATAAAAAGGCATACCAGTTCTAAGCGGTAACTGTTTCGCTATCAGAAATTACTAACTTATGGAAATTACCCTGAAAATTTTCATAATCTTACAGTGAAAACACTTAAATCTAAATCTTGCAGTGAAAAATACTTAGGACTAATAAAATCATGAGTAGAATGACTAGCTCTATCTCCTGCATCACTTGAACACTATGGTTCATCCATTCTCAGTTCTCATCTTACCTATCAACATCTTAGGTTATCATTGATCACTCAACTCAAAACAGTTTACTCACTTGACTTATAGGACACCACACTCTCCTAGTTTTCCATTCCCATCCCTGGTCACCTCTTCTCAGTCCCCTTTATTGGTTTCACCTCACCTCCTTGACCCTCTAGACTCTAGAGTGCCCTAAAGTTCAGTCATCTCTATCCAACTTGGTCATCTCTTCTCTGTCTAACTTAGCCATCACAATCAACTTATGTCTTTTAAATACCAGCTGTATATCTTCAGTCCTGTTCTGAACTAGACTCATTTATCCAACTACCTTCTTGACACCTCCACTTAGATGTCTTAATAGTTATCTCCAATTAAACTGGAACAAAAAACAAATTCTTGATTTTTTCTTCCATATGGATATCTCATATAGTCTTCTCCATCTCCATAAATGGAATATGTTGTAATATATATATATCGTAAATGCCACCTTATCTCAGTACTTCTTACACTTCCACTGCTACCATCTGGTCCAAGCAATGGTCATCTCCTACCAGGATTATTGCAACTGCCTCCTAACTAGTCTCCCTTCTCGGCCCCTGCCCCTCTACAGTCTAATCTTCACATAGTAGAGTAATGCTTCTAAAACTTAGGTCAAATCATATCACACCCCCATTTAATGCTCCAATGGCTTTCTGTCTCACTGGGAAGAAAAGCAAAAGCCCTGACAATGGCCTCTAAGGCCCGAATAATCTTCTCCCTGACTCCCACCCTCCAACAACGGACATTCCCCCTCTCACATTGCTTTTGCTACAGTGGCTTCCTCGCTGTTCCTCAAATAAATCAGGCATGCGCCCACCCAAAGGCACTTGCTGTTCCCTCTGCCTGGAACACTCTTCCCCCACGTTCCCACATGATATAGACCACATGGTTCATGCTCTCTCATTTTGGAGGTCTCTGGTCAAACATCGTTCTGTTAAGAGGGGGATCTCTTGTCATACCACATTAAATAATAAACCAGACCTTCAACATACACATTTCTCTACTTTGCTGATCTCCATAACACTTACCACCATTTAGTATACTATATATTTACTCGTTTACTGGTTTATTGTCCCTCCACTAGAGTACAAGCTTCTTGAGAGCTACAGGCTTCCTCTCAAGGAGTCTCATGTCTGGCTTAGATTCCCATGGCGACCAAAGTTGCCTCTCCTGATTTGGCAACTATATCAGGAGTTGCCGCGCCCCCTCCCCGGCCGAGCGCCCTTCCTCCACCCGCCTCCCCGGCCAGCGGCAGCCGCTCTACTCGCAGGCGCCAAGGGGGCGAGTAGAAAAGTGGATTTCTCGGGATATGATTCTTTCCTTTGGAATGCGCTCATGGGGTTGTGAAATTACCTGTGCCTGCTCCGCGACAACTATAATTGTCTTTATAGCTGTATCACCGCTGAGAGAGATGTTTGTAGAGATAATCACCCACGATCGTTTAATACTGGTTACTTCTGAGAGTTGGCATTCTGGATCATGCTTTAATTTTCTTTATACTTTTCTTCATTATGTGAATTTTTTAAGCTATCAAGCATTAATCATTTTAATAAAAACAATGTCATTTTTCTTACCAAAAACTATTACTAAAAATAATAATTAAAGTGGCTTTATGTGCACTAAGCTGAATATAACAGGAAATGAGATTTTCCCATGTCTTCAAGGGGTTTAGATTGCTTTAGTCAATAAATAATATTCAGTATCTGTTTTGTACATTTGTATAGAGCATAAAGAATTGAAGACTTTCTGGACTTTACAAAATGGACTCCACTGGGAGCCATGACAGTAATGTCAACTGGTAAACAACCAAGTCACATGACGGGAATGGCTTTAGGGTATGACTAGACTGCCCAAAACCACAGAAACGTCAGATGCCAATGGGAAAAAAAGGATTCCACCATGTAAAGACCATGTATGCCGAAGACCTCAGACAGACAATGCTCAAACCTGACCCGAGAGCATCACAAATGGGAACACTAACAGCCAAAGACTCTGATCTGCCCATTATAGTCGCTGGCTTGGAACCCACATGAGACTATCTGCACCACCAGTCAACAGAGCTTGCTTTGGAGACCCTAAGGACTTTCATCCTTTTGCTCTGTACCTTCCCCTCTCTGTGAGTTGTCTGTTAACCTACATGAATGCCTGATTGGTTTATCTGAGAAGGTTCCACTCAATAAACCTGGCATTGTGGAAAGACACAAATACATCTAAGGGTATTATTTTGTTAGTCGCCTTCCCTTGCTCACAACAACATGACACTGTTCAAGTTTTTCATACTCTAAAGGAAGGGGGAAACTTTCTTAATAAGCCGAAGGCTAATTTGCTCAACAGAGATTAGGTCCACACAAAGAAAACCAAAAGAAACTTGAACATGGGGAGAAAGAGTAAAAGAGAGGGTAACAAAGTTTAGTAACTGAATCAGAAGAAAAGTTTCTCAGGCAAATAGAATGTACATTGGTCTAAAAAACATTCCAATGCTGAAAAGAGGGCAGGAAAAGTCAAAGGAGGATCATCAAAGATAGAAAGCAGATTAGTGGTTGCCTGGAGCTGGGGATAAAGCATTGACTGGAAACCAGACAAGAGATCTTCATGGGGTGATAGAAATGTTCTAAAACTTTAGGTAGATAGTTGTAACTTGGTAAATTTGCTAAGAATTATTGGATTGCACATTTTAAATGGGTGAATTTTATGATATATAAATTATACTTCAATAAAGCTTCTTTTTTTTTTAAGTCAAGAGAGAGAAATGGATGAGGCTTCAAGACTCTTTGTATTATTTCTGAACTAAAAAAAGCCCTGTCCACACTCTGAATCAATTAGCATGACTGAATTATGTGTGTGGGGGTGGGGGGGGGAGGGTGGTACCTGGCTTCCAGGAATAAGGGTCAGAAAGACACAGGCTTTGAAGAAGATGAGATAAAGGGAAAAAAGAAAGACACCACTCATACTCAGGATGTGCTTGCTTACTGAATGTAAGCTTACTGAATGCTACCAGCAGGTCCAACAAACTAGGTTCCACTCAAAGCAACAGAGAATTTTTGAGGCAGGAAAAGGAAACAGTACAAGGCAGGATATGGTGAGAGTCTGAACAGAAACACAAATGCAGTGTTACATACATCTAAAAGGGAAAAAGCACATCCAGTTGTGAGATCAAGAAAAGCTTTATAAAGGGGATGTTCCTGTGAGCTGGTCCTTTCACAGCGAACAGTCTTTCTGTCAGTGTCCAGAGTGGCAGGGGAGGGGCAGGGGGCAGCAGGAGGGAGGTGCCTGGCATGGACATGCGCATCCTGGACAAGCAGGCCCTAGCAGCAGGGCCATGTCTTTGTTCATCAGAGTGAACAAAGGCTTGATTGTAAAAAAGTCCTGAGTATTCAAAGAACAAGCAACCCTGTGGCCCAGGGTTAGAGCTCAAGGCACAAACAGGGGACTGCAGTGGGATCTTGCTGATTCGAGGCAGAGATTTGTCCTTGGTTCCTTATCCAGTGAGGAGTGCTCGAAGGTGTCTGAGCAGAGAGGTAGTCTGAAGAAAGCTGTGGTTTAGAAAAATTACTCTAGTAATACAAAACCTGCCCTCTTATATGCCCTCTACCTAACATTTTACAGACAACCGATTCACCAAAATGACCAATATACTCTATTTTAATAAGACATACTAACGCCCTGGGCAAGATGAATACTGTTGGTTGGTAGGCTCTTCTCCAGAACAACTGTATACTTCAGCTCTCACCATTTGGGTTGTCTGCATACTAAGAGTCAGATGTATTTGTTGCAAACCTGTTTATGCTAGTCGTATTAGTGATTTTATTTCTATAACCTAATTACTATATAAACCAATAAAATATGAGCACAAAGAAAGAGACATTATTTTTTCAAAAGCCATACTGATATATGAACCCCTATGTTCACAGCAGCGCTATTTACAAATAGCCAAGATATGGAAGCAATCCGAGTGCCCGTCAATAGATGACTGGATAAAGAAGTTGTGGTACATATATACAATGGAATATTACTCAGCCATAACAAAAAAAAAAATGAAATCTTACCATTTGCAATGACATAGATGGACCTAAAAGGAATTATGCTAAGTGACATGTCAGAAAGAGAAAGATAAATGCCATATGATTTCACTTACATATGGAATCTAAGAAACAAAATTAACAACAAAAAAGCCACACTGAATGCTTTGAAGACTCAATGAAGGTGAGTCATTAAAAAATGCCTAAAGCAACTATAAAAGATTAGGGGAATATCTGTAAACTTGTGAAAGGATTCTGCATGCAGTCTTCTGAAATCCTAAGTTCTTGCTTCTGTTTAAAGAAACTAAAACTGGACATCATTGAAGATGTATTACAAATGTGGAAAGACGTTAAAGAACTCCAATCAACAGGTCTGCTCTAAGAAAATGCCTTGACCCTATAACTGAAGATTGGTGAATAAATGCACATTTGTATGTTTTAGGTAAAAATAAAATGTTTAAAGTAAATATACTACATTTTTTAGGATTCCCTAATTAAACTGACTTTGTCAATTAATTGACCCAAACTGATCCCAATCTCACCCCACAAAAGAACATTAACAGCAGTGAAACGCCAAGCAGGAAGCCTCTGTGCTTTAGGTGAGAGATGCTATGCTGGGTAGGGTCAGGGGAACCCAAAGGAAATAAAAAGAAGTGGAAAAGATGCAGCTGACAAAGACAATTATTTGGTAAAGAAAAGAAAGCTAACAAAGATGACAGGAGAATTTATCTGGGTGACAGAAATGGCACTGCAGTCATGCTAAGTCCAGATGCCTAAAGGAAGCAGTTAAGCAATTCTGCAATGAGGGTGGTGAGTTTCACTTAGATATATTCAATAAAAACCCAATGTAAAATCCAGAAGAGCAGGGCTTCCATTGTTTTAATTGCTGCATCCCTAGTGAAGTAGGTAGGAGGTAAGAGAACTAAAATGTTAAATCAAGCTACATTCAGAGACTGCAAACTGCAATATGAAATTTGCAGAAAGGAAGATTTCTGCTGGGATTCCTAAGAAATCATTTCCCCACACTGTGAAAGGAAAACAGGAAAACAGTCTTTAAGTGAGACCCTATACAAAATAAAATCATTCATGCCCTATGGATAAAACCGTAGAGAACCTATGGGTTAAAGGCTGAGAACTGGCAGTAGGCCTTTCAGGCTACATATTCTTACCCTTTCACACTACATGCTCTTACCCTTCTTCCCTGAATGTCTATATCATCAAAGGAAAATGAGTAAACAAAGTCTTTAAACTGTAATTCACAGAAACTAAAACTAATATATAAACTGGATTCCCCACACTCAGGGCTTTTATTCTTGTCTAGGCTTTTTGTCTTTGCTTTTCCCCTTCTCCAATAAACTTTCCTTTTGACTCTAACTTTGGCCTGTGCTTGAATTCTTTCTTGCACTCAGTGAAGAACCCTCTTCTCTCTCAGTGCAGGGCTTGAGTTCCCCTACTCAGGGGAATTTGCCTTGTCCTGCATTACTAGCAGCTAGAAAGATGCTTAGAAAACAGTAGACACTCTAACTATTTGTTAAAGGAATGAATAGATGGACACACGTGTAGAATATCTACAAGGCATTTTCGGCAAACAGTCTGTTTCCAGAATGCAAAGAGCAAGTTGGGGCCGAGATGCAGGCTTGGGAGTCATCAGAGACCCTGTCTATCTTATAAATCCTAGGTCTTGGAATAGTGACTCCCACATGGCAGGAGACAAGAGAAAATCTCTAAGAAAAGGTCTTTGACCTTAATTAATAGCAATGCCTTCAGGATTGGAAAAGACTTTAATGAAGATCTTCTAATCCTATCATCCTACATGTCCCAAGGATTTGTTCTGTGTAGAATAAATATCTCTGGGAGTAACAAGGAATTCTTTCCAGCTGCAACACACTCTCTGAACTTCGGTGGCTATTAGAACATTCTTCCATTTATTAAGTCAAAATCTGGCCCTAATTTTAGTGCTTGTAACCGAAAGGAAAAGTTTAATTTTGACCAGAAAAGGAATTGTTTGACAAAGTGCAAGTGATGATAACTTTAGAAGAAAAAAACATGTCATTTTAGGAAAGCAAAGCTTTGTCTGGCAGAATGCCCTAGAGGAAGACAGGTAGATTTTTTTTTTTTTTAATTGCCATAATTCCTAAGTAGGAGATTCTGTTAAGGAAGATGGTTTGAGGGGAAAATTACGTTTTATAAAAGTATCTACATTTCAGGTTCTGCTCTTGGTTCTTCACATATGCCATTTCATTTCATCTCATGACTCCTGAGATGGACATGATTAAACCTCATCTTACAGATAAGGAAACATGCTCTGAGAGGCTAAGCAGCTTGTCCAAAGTCACACATGATGCCCCAAGGGGGAGATTCTGACCGCCCCCCCCCCACGCCCCTCCGCCAGTGAATAATGGATACCAACTGAAGACAGAAGGAGGCTTCCTAAAATAACCAGTGTGACTATACAGGTTGTCCTCAATGTGCTCAGGCAAATGTGAGGGCATATACAAAAATTGGAAAATAGGACACATAGCCTTGGATGAATGTGAGGTTGGCTAAATCCTATCAGAAAATGGTCTGAAAGCTAGTCCTGAAAGGGAGCTGATATCTGTTGAAAATGGTAAGTACAAAAGCCAACCAGCTGTTCTGCCTTTATTTCTGTCTTCTCTCATGCATATACACCCCAAAATGGTCTAGGGCTTGTAAAGGGTAGATCGAACCTTAGTACAAGGAAACTGAAGGCCAAGAAAACCAACTAATGAACTTAAATTTCCTGGCCCAGGGAAATTACAACCTATGATGCTGAGATAAGTGATGAATGAGGCCATAAACTGCTATCAGTAACCACTGAGAAATGATGAAACAATGCCGGATGTAAACCAGAACAAGGAGCCTCTTTTATATGGAATGGTCACCAAAATACACTGTTCAGAGCAAAAGCACACGTTCAGAATAGTGTGTCCACTTATGCTACTATGTGTGTACAGAAAGGGAAGAGGACATACGTTTGCTTCCATATACACTGGGTATCTCTAGAAGGACACCAGATTGTCAGACAGTGGTGAACAGGGTGGCTGCACAAAGGGTCGGGAACAAAAGTTTTCACTGTACCATTTACATCTCGAACCATGTGAATTGTATTATTTATTCAAAAAATGAATAAAGTTTTAAAAGTTTTACCTGATGAAATACTAGAGTTTGACAGAACATATTTTTAAAGGACTGGTTTGTAAAAGCCTAAAAAGAGACACAGATTATATTACCAGGAGCCAGTACGGATTAACTAGCAAGAGTCACTGAGAATAAGCCAAACTGCACTAGGTCCCTTTCCACTTGCTTTCATTTCAAATCCACAGTCTTGGCTACTCCCAGTAGTACCAGTGGTGGTGGTGGCAGATTAATTAAGGTCATGCAGCTAGGATGTGTCAGGGAGGACAGAACAAAGCTACGTCTGTGCTTCCCCATGTGACTTTTCTTAGTCTTGTTGTCGCTACATTGACTTTGTACAAGTCTTGTTTTCCACTTCTCTGGCATCGACCCCACATATAGCTCCTAATGTGATATCCTGCACATAGATTATCAAACATACGTTGATTTAATTTATTATAAATCTCTTAACTTAATGTTCTAAAACTAATTCCCACTAATTCCCACATCATAAAACCACCATGACTGGGCTGTCTTTTGGGACTGATCAAATATGGATAAATATCCCATCCAAACAGCATTAAGAAAATCTGAGCAAGTTTGGTTGGGGTAAGGGGAGTTATCAAGAGTACATACTTCTACTCTATCTGTACTGTAATTTGCTTAGGAAAAATACTTCCCACAGTATTAAACTGATTTTTGACATGGAAATCAATATGCAGACAAAGACAATTCAATGGCAAGCTCTGTCATCTAAATATTCAGGAAGAGAGAATATGACACTGAAAATCTACTGTGTGTTGGCAGCCAGGAAAAGCAGCATAAGAGTGCAGATCTGATCATGTTTTCCATTGAGGGACTTGAACATTTCAGAGGGTCATGGCCAAGAACTGGAACTTTAATAATCCATGAATTCAGTGGAAAGGCCTCCAGTTTTCCTTCCATCCAACATGATGATTACACAGAACCAGAAAAGCAGAACTTTTTTCTGGAACATAAAACTTGTTCTATGGTGGGACCCTACATTTCCTTCCCTTTTCTTCTCTTCACTAATGAAGCCTGGGGTACTAGTACCAGACCATGTCCTTCTAACCATTAACCAGCTCAAACTAAAGGAACAATACCCATGATCGTTCTTTTAGAAAAAAATATATTAACTTATCATTCAGAAAAAGAAGTTCACCCTATTAAAGGACTTTAGTCCCAGTGTTCTAACAGGAAGGCTAGTCACAGTGCAAAATGTCCTCATCCTCTGTCTTCTGTGCTATGGACATATAGTGTCTGAGTTTTTATACTACTGATCCCTGCCATATATATTCACAGTGCATCTTTTACATTTCATTAAGTAGACACCAATTAGTCATTAACATAAACATCCATCACTGATAACATAATATCACCATCTCTGAAGTTTATTGATGTATTACTCTAACACATAATCCAATCCTCTTTCCTAGCACACACATAACTTCAAGTACACTGAAATCTAACAGTAATGCTATGTTTTGGATTAAATACTGTAGAACAAGTCTAAATGTATGAATTGTTTAAAGAGTAATAAAGGAGAAAATATTAACCTACTGGGTGCTAGTGGGGCATTCAGCCATATTTTGCTTTACATACAACTTTATTGATTAATAATATTGAATCCCTTGTTCCTTTCAGATTCCTAAAGGAGACATTATTTTTTTTATGTCTCAATCCTAGGAAGAGTTGTATGTTTCATCAGTAACTGGCTTCTTTTCATCTTGTCACCACGAATCAGGTTTCCCTCTTTCCTCAGGTTTCTAAGACACTCAGCGCCAAACTAGCAGACCACCACAGTGCACTTTACTTCTGTATGTGCTCTACTTCTAGCTTTTGAGTTTTCTATTTTTCTCTATTTTCTCATTTATTTAATTTTTATATTCTTGCATTTATCTCTGTAAGAACTCTCAAATTCTTTGATACAACAAGAAAGGGTACAAATTTTAAAAATTAAAAATTCTACTCTTCACTTTTCTTAACAAATATTTCAAAAATTGCTCTCTTAACCATCTATATTTTTAAAGAGTAAATCTAGCTGAGAAATGTGTTGAATGTTTGCTGGTCTACTTTCTGTGTGACAGCTGGCAATGTAAAATCCTTAGGGATAGCTTGCAGGAAGCTGGCAGGATGGGCGCTCAGCACCCCAATACTCTCCTCTGTGCTGGCCTTTCACAGCTGATGGGGCACTGACTGCAAGAGAAGCGCCTGCAGCAGAAGCAATGGGCTCACTCAGTCCCTCAGAGGCACCCCAGAGAGCATCCCGCACACCTTCCCTTGACCACTCAATATTTTAACATTTTTTAGACAATGAGAAGTAACTCTTTTTCATTGAAGGTGGCTAGAAATCCTGCTTTTTTTTTTTTTCCCATAAAGGCTTTTCTTAACGTAGTACATTATAAAGCCAATTAAATGTGGTTCTTACTTCTAGTTGTTTGCAAAGAAGTAAAGACACATTAATAACTTTATAACTCCTCACATTAACTCATATGAAAGGAAGAAGCTCCTCAGCCCATCTTTCCTTCCCTTCCCAGAGCAGAGGGGTCAGCACAGTAGCTGAAATATAGGGCAATGAAAGGAGGTTAGGGAGCCATGTGGGGCTGGTGGGCCTGGGGGCCAGAGGGTGGGGAGTAGGGAGTTGGGTGGAGGTGGCAGATGGGAGAATGATTTCAGACATTGGCTATACATTGAGTAAATAAGTAAATTGAGATATTGAGAGCAATGTTTCTCACTACCTGAGATGATAGTTATAAACAAAGAAAAAAAGAAGGCTGGAAAGAACCCTGAGATGTTGGATTGAAATATATATATACATATGTAACATATGTAAATATTCTGTATAAGAATATATAATATATAAACATATGTATGTAATGTGTTGTATTAAGTATGTGTATACACAGTGAGACTTGTAACCCTAACCATCTACTGGTATAAATGACACCACTTGGTCCCCAGGGAATAATTTTTCCACATCTCTTTTTCCATGTCCTTGGAACAAAGAGGATTGTGTTTGAATGCTATTAAGTTCTGTGGGTTGTACTGTTGCCTACATGGAAATGGAGACTGATTTGGAGTGTGGAATGTGAAGCTGTGAAAGGCTTTGATAAGACAAAACACAAATGATTAACTGTTAAATTGATCATTTCAGATTGGATGAATCCAACAGATTTTAATACTTGGCTAAAAGTGCCAAGTGTCCATTTTCCACTTTCTTTCTTTTCTTCATGTCTCAATAGGTGCTTCTGGAGTACTCATGAATTTCTACAATATTTGCAACAATTGCTGTGATGGCTAAGGAACATTTGCAACACTAAACAATTCTTATTACTCTTAAATTGGTATATATATATAAATCCAGCTATAACATAAGTCATGTGTAATTCTGAGGGAAAAAAACATATCTTAAGAAAGCAAAGCCTGAATTTGGGCAAGGAATTATAGACTCTAGTGCAAGTAGATTTTAAAAATTTTATTGTAGTGTATTGTTTTGTTTTGTTTGTTTTGTATTTTATTTTATTTTTTTATTTTATATTTTATTTATTTTATTTTATTTTTTTATATTTTATTTTATTTTATTTTATTTTATTTTATTTTATTTTATTTTATTTTATTTTATTTTATTATTTTATTTTATTTTATTTTCTGCCATAATTCCTAAGTAGGAGATTCTATTAAGGAAGATAGTTTGAGGGGTGGGAAAAAAAATAACATTTTATAAAAATATCTATATTTCAGGTTCTGCTCTAAGTTCTTACATGTCATTTCACTTAATTCTCATAATGCTATGAAATGGGTAAGATATGCTTTATATTATAGATAAAGAAATAATAAAGGTAAGAGAAAAAATTAGTGAAATTAGAAAAACAATAGAGAAAATGAAACAAAGAGCTGGTTCTTAAAAAAAAATCAATAAGCTTGACAAACCTCTAGCAAGACTACAAAGAAAAGAAAAAGAAAATACAGACTACTAATATGAAATGGAACAGGATTTCACTACAGACCGTGCACCTCAAAAGAGAATACTACAAATAACTCCACACACATAAATTTGACAACTTAGAAGAATTAAACGCAACTTAAAAAACACAACTCACCCAATATGAAATAGATTATTTGAATAGCCCTATAAGTATTAAAGAAATTTAAATTTGTAATTTAAAAACTCTCCCCTGAAAAAAAATCCCCAAGCACAGAAGGTTTCACTTAAGAATTCTACCAAATGTTCAATGAAGAATTAATACAAACTTCATGCAATTTCTTCCGGAAATTAGGAGTTGAGAACACTTCCCAAATCACTTTATGAAATAGTAGTATTCTGATACCAAAAACAGACAAAAACCATACGCAAAAGAAAACTATAGACCTTCATGAATATAGATGCAAAAATCTTTAATAAAAGATTAGCAAACATAAAATTATACACCATGACCAAGTGGAATTTAAGGGATGCTAGGCAAATTCGATATGTGAAATATGTAAAAAAATCAATCAATGTAATCTACCATATGAAAGGCTGAAAAGAAAAATCCCATGATCGAATCAATGTGGAAAAAGCATTTGACAAAACTTGACACCCATTCATGATAAACACTGGAATAGAGGGAAATTCCTCAGAAAATCTTAGAATAATTGAATAGAGGGGAAATTCCTCAACTTGATAAAGAGCAGCTACAAAAAACTGACAGCTAACATAATGGTGAAAAATTTATTGCTTTCCCCTTCAGACTAGAAAAAGGCAAATATCTCTACTCTCATCACTTATATTAAACATCGTATTAGAAAATCTAGACAGTGAAATAAGGCAAGAAAAAGAAATAAAAGGCACATGGATCAGAAATGGAAGAATTAAAACTGTCCCTACTTGTAGATGATATGATTGTCTACATAGAAAATCTCAAAGATCTAAAAAAAAAAACCTCCTAGAACTAATATGTGAGTTCAGCAAGTTCACAGGATACAAGACAGACTTATAAAAATCAATTGTACTTCAATATTCTAGCAATGCACAAGAAAATTAAAAATACAATAACATAATATTTATACTTGCTAAAAACAATAGGTATAAATCTAACAAAATAGGTACAGGATCTGTATGCTGAAACCACAAAATGCTGATGAGAGAAACCAAAGATCTTAATAAATGAGGAGCTACACCATGTCTGCATACTGGAAAACTCAGCATAGTGAATATGTCAGTTCCCAGAAATTTTTTTATTCAGGTAGATGAGATTATTCTAAAATTTATATGGAAAGTCAAAGGAACTAGACTACATAAAACAATTTTGGAAAAGAAGAATAATGTTGAAGAATCAGTCTACCTGATTTCGAGACTAATTATACAGCTACCATAATTAAGACTATGAAGTATTGGCAGAGGGATAGACATACAAATCAATGGTAACACAAAATAGAGAACCCAGAAATAAATCCACACAAATATGCCCAACTGATTTGCCAAAGGTGCAAAAATGATTCAAAATGGAGGAAAGATACCCTTTTCGACAAATGGTGCTAGAGCAACTGGACATCCATAGCAAAAAAGTGAACCTCGTCCCAAGTTTCACAAATTAGAGAAAAATTTACTAAAATGGATCACATGCTTAACATGCAAAATGTAAAACAATAACACTTTTAGAAAAAAACGTAAGAAAATCTTCAAGATCTAGGGCTTGGCATTGAGTTCTTAAACTTAAGATCAAAAGCATGGTCCATAAAAGGAAAAGCTGGTAAGTTAGACTTCATCAAAATTAAAAACTTTTATTCTGTGAAAGACCCTTTGATGGAGATAAAAAGACAAAGTAGACACTGGGAGAAAATATTTGCAAACCACATATCCCATAAAGAACTGGTATCTTGAATATATAAATAACTTGCAGAACTCAAGAGTAAAAAAAAAATCGAACAATCCAAATTAAAAAAATGAGTGAATGACATGAACAAACTGAATAAGATATACAGATGACAAACACTTGCAAAGATGTTCAACATCATTAGCCATCAAGGAAATACAAATTAAAACTATAATGAAATATTATTACACACCTATCCCAATGGCTAAAATTAAAAAGTGACAACACCTCATGCTGACAAAAGTGTGGAGATACTGGATCACTGATACATTGCTGACGGGAATGTAAAATGGTATAGCCACTCTGGAAACACATTTTGGCAGTATCTTAAAAAACTAAACATGCAAACATGCAACTACCATATGCCCTAGCAATTGCACTCCTGGATATTTTTCCCAGAGAAATGCTCCCACAAAATGTTCATACAAAGATTTGTACATGAATGTTTTATGATAGCAAAAAACTGGAAACAACCCAGATTCATGGGTGAAAAGTTGAACTGTAGTACATCCACACTATGAAATACTATGAAAAAATAAAAAAAGAACTCAATACACACAACAATCTGTATTAATGTCCAGAGAATTATGCTGAGTGAAAAAAACCCAGTCCTGAAAGTTTATACACTGTATGATTCCATTTATATAACCTTTCTAAAATAACAACATTGCAGAAATGGAAAGTAGGTTAACGGTTGGCAGGGGTTAAGAAGTGGATGGGGGTAGACGGAAGTGAGTATGGCTATAAAGGGGCCACACGAGGGATCCTTCTGGTGATGGAAATGTTCTATAACCAGACTGTACCAGTGTCAATATCTTGGTTGTGATATTGTACTATCTTTTTGTAAGATGTTACCATTGGGGGAAAATGGGTAAAAGGTACAAGGAAATCTTTCTCTACAATTTCTTACAACTGCATGTGAATCTTAGACTACTGAGAAGTTTAAAGTTTAATTTAAAAACATACAAAATACATTTTTAACCTTATTCTGTATTGACTTTAATTTACATTTCGATGAAAATTTACATAAAAACTATACACTTTGAAAAGCATTACATTTTTTTTTTTACTCTTTGAGAATGATTACTAATCATGACTTGATAGAAATTAGAAAATACTAACATGGAACTCAGGGGGGAAAAAAGCTGAAAAGAAAAAAAATATATTGCCATACAAAATGAGCAAGAAAACTATTTTCATCAAATCTACAACCCAACAGGTCATCCAAAATCTCTGAAACTTCATATTCTTTAGTAGGATATTATTACTGATTAGAACATAGCAAATGAATAGTGAGTGGGCCCTCATTTGTATTCTTGTCCTAGGCCTCGCAAATGTCAGGACTGTGTCTGCTTCCTACAGTCTGCTCTCCTTTCTTTTAAGATATACCAGAATTCCTGAAGGTGAAAAAACTGTGATGATCTGAGTCCAGAATCCAACTCTATTTTACATAGATAAACACAAAGCCAGTTTTTACACAATATTATTACACACTGAATTTTCAGGGAATGCAACTCACATGTAAATCAAGGGAATATAGATAGCACTTCATATTGTTCAGAAGTTTACTCTGAGTTGTCAGCATTGCAGAAAGTCACTGGTGTTGACACTGCCCCCACATTTGAACCCCTAACACTGGGTCCAGTCCCATTTGTAGTGTTTATCCTCTCCACTGATCTACAAGTATCTCACTGTCTTCTAGTGCAATCAGTCCCCAGCATTCACATATTGAAATGTGTTATTTTATTAGAACTTGTTTTCCTTTTATTTCTCCTCTACATTTAGAGGTAGGGCATTATATTGATTTTCTTTCCTCCTTCCTTCTTGACTGCATTTCACTCAGAAAACCAGGCATGGGGAAATAACAGAGGCCAGCGAACATCAACGACAACCAACAGCTAACAGGGCATCATGCAAGCAGGAGGGGAGGAAAATCCAACATTCAGGCATCCACCAAACAACGGCAACAAAAGCCAAAGGAAAAATGGCAAAACTTACCTCATGCTTTAGCACCCTCCCCAGTCTCATCCTGGCCAATGCAAAACTTTTTCCTTCTTCCTTTAATTGGGCATAAAATATATGACCTGATATCCTCATTGAAATCTTCTACAATGAAATCCCTTTCAATGTCCAGTTTTAGACAAACACAGACTTCCCTCTATGAAGATGGACGATCCTAGAAAAAATGATCTATATGAAAAGTTTGGGCAGTTTATAAAAGGGGAGCTACCTTAGGAATCCAGGTAAACAAGCATGTATGAAAAAAGTTATTAATTAGAAGAAACAGGAACTTTTTGAAAATCTATAATCTGCATTGTCATTTAAATTCAGGAAGCTTTTATAGCTATGAAGCTAGAGCAAGAAGTCATAAAGAAGAAACAATTTGAGATCAGAGAAATTAGACTAAAGTCAAAATAAACACAAAACAAAGCATATTAGATGATAAAAAAAAATCAGAGGATGAATGAAAGTAATCAAAAGAATCAAAGAAAATATGAGATGTGGTGGAAGACATACCCCAGAGGCCAAACATATACACATTTGAATTTCCTGAAGGAGACTCCAAAGTAAAAAGAAAAGCAATAATCAAAGTAATAATTGAATGAGTAGAGGGCATTTAATAAACCCATCACTGAATCCTAATAACAACTTTGAGCAAGTTAGGAAGGGAAGAACTGAACATACAAAGCAATATCTCAGGCCAACTTTCTGTATCTTATTTAATGGTGAAACATCAAAAACAGCCATGATAAAATGAGAACAAGAACATCACTAACATTTAACACAACTCAGATCACCATACACTACAGAAGGAATCAGAAATAAAAGGTGCAAGCACTGGAATGAAGGAGACAAAAAGCATTGTTATCTGCAGCTGATATAACTGTCCACTTGGAAAACACATGAGAATCATAGGAAAAACATAAGTACTGAGAAAAACATTAGTACCAGTTAGAGAGTGAGTCAGTTATAAATTAAATATTTAAAAAAATCTAATTAAAAAATATAATGAGTGCTCACTTCAGCAGCATATATTGGAATGACAGAGAAGATTATCATAGTGGACGACATGCAAGTTTTAACAAAAAAGGAAAAAAATATAATAACTAAGGAATCCTAGCCACAATAGCAATAAAATTTAACAACACAAAATTATAAAGTCTAAGAAGAGGAGAAGGAGGAGAGAAAGAAGAAAGCAAACTTTAGGAAAAGACAAAAAAGAAGACTCAGAGAACTGGAGAGTCACAGCCAGGTGTCTGGACGGAAAGACTGCAAAAATGTCAATATTCTTGGGAGAGATACAGGGAGCACTCTCACGTCTCTGAACCACAGGCTCCCGGGGAGGGCCTAGGAAAGCCACCGAACCCAAATCAGCTCTCCATCTTGTGCCTCTGCAAAATGTCAGAGAAAACCCTTGATGCCACTTCAGACGCTCAACTGCCCTACCACACACTGAGAAGTGCGGGACCACGAACCCTGGAGGTTTCAGCAAGCTAAAGATCCAGGACTTTATTAACCTTGGTACCAAGTTCTAAATCTCATACCAGGGTTACCCTAGATACCACCAAAAATTAAAACTCATTCCTGAACCATCATTGATAATGGGATAAAGAAAATGAGGTGATTACATACAGGAAGGAAATTCTACCTGTGCTACAATGCAGATGAATCTAAAGGACATTATGCCCAGTGAAATAAGCCAGTCACAGAAGGACGAATACTGTATGATTCCACTTATTTGCGGTCCCTAAAATAGTCAAACTTTTCTCTTGCATAGAAGCAGAGAGTAGAATGGTAGTTACCAGGGACTGGGAGAGGAGGAAAGGGGGAGCTGCTGTTCACTGGGTACAAAGTTTCAGTCACGTAAGATGAAAAAGTTCTAGGGATCTGCTGTACAACATTGTGTCTGTAGTCAACAATACTGTGTTACATGTTTAAAAATTTAAGAGGGTAGATCTCATGTTAAGTATTCATACCACTATAAAAATAAATTGTAGAAAAAAATAGAAAAATGAAAACACTAAGTCTGAAATGTTATTTTTTTACCATAAAATGTATTCATCAATAAATGATCCATGTAAAATTATAAACAAAACAAAACAACAACAACAACAACAAAACCTACCTCATTTCTGGCATTCCGTGACTTTGCAGGCCCTCATCTCCAAACGCACTCAGTCTCCCATCTCTGCCTTCAACAATCTCAGGGCCCTTGATCACTCGCAACTGAAATTTGCTCACCCCTATATTCTGAACTTTATCTCTGACTGTCCCCTCACTTCAGTGCCTGAATGACTCACACAGCTGCCTTTTTGAGCCAGTCTGTTCCTTTTCTCACATTTCCTGAACCTACTGCCAAGAGCTGGTGTAAGTGTCCTTCCCAATCCCGGGCTGTCATTTTCCTACTGTCTCTCTTCTACCCTGCTAAACGAACACCCTCCACCACTGAAGTTTGTGCTGTAAGACCTGGCATCCTCTTCCCTCCCCAATTGTTGTCATGTACTGACCCCCATCCCCAACTCTCAATTCCCTCACATTCTTGGCTTACGAAGCTCCTCCCTCTGCAGCATCTGTGAGACTGACCTCACCAATCCTCTGGTCTCTCAGTTCCAAGACCTCCGACAGTCTTTTCCTCCACTCTCATGCCAGCGAGCCAACACAAACCATGGTTTTCTCTCAGCCTCAGTTTTCTAATAGGCAGGTCTTAGTCCTAATATTTACTAGGTGTGTACTCGGATAGTCTGCTTAATCTCTTTATGCTTCAGTCTTCTGACCTATAAAATAGGAAGGATTATACTGATCCTACATCATAGGATTGTTGTAAAGGAGATAATACTTATCAAGTACTTAGAACAGTGGTTAGCTCATAGTGAGCAAAGAATGCTAGCGATTGGTAGTAGTATTAATAGGTGAAGATGATGGGGAAGAAAAGGAGTCTCCCTATCTCAGTAAACAGTGTAGCAGAGGAAAGAATTCTGGAGTCAAACTGGATTTGACTTTAGGAACATTGCCTAACTCACTTGAGGCTGTTTCTTCACATGTGCCTTCCCATGTCAAAGAGGACAAGTGTCTTAGGTTGAAGCCTGTCGTACCACCTGTCTAATGGGATTAACTAGAGAATGAATGGGCATATGTGCCTGCAAGGACATGGATACCTTCTTGGAAGTGAGTCTGCTTTCATGTTGGAATCATGCTTCGTTGTCCTCTGCGGTGTCTGAGACCTGTGAGCATTAACATGGAGTTTGGCCAAGGTGCTACTGGCACTGAACATTCAACCTATTTAACTTTTAGAAAACACTGAGATATCAGTGTATGATAGTGACATTCTTTTAAATCCTACATGTGCTATATATAGAATCATCTAAATAAGCACTTTTGATTATCACTGGTTTTCATAATGTTCATCTGTGTGGCTATAGGAAACTTCTATTGGCCAAGTGCTATTTCTGAAAGGTATTAGTGTTCAACCCTTATCCCCCGGGTACCTATAAGATCTCATCTTACTAGCTCCACTGCTAATGTGAGCAGAAAGCTAACCCTACAGCTACCTCAAACCCATCAAAGAGGATCTGATAATCCCACTGTGAGGTACATATACCCAGAGGATCAAGAGCAGGGACTCAAACAGCTATTTGCATATCCACATTCACAGCAGCATTATTCGCAGTAGCCAAAAGGTGGAAATAACCCAAATGTCCATTGATGGATGAATGGATAAACAAAATGTGGTATATCCACATAAGAGAATATTATTCAGCCTTTAAAAAGAAAGGAAATTCTGACACATGCTACAATATAGATGAACCTTGAAGACAGTGTGCTCTGTAAAATAAGCCAGACGCTAAAATACAGATACTACATGATTCCACTTATATGGAGTACCTAGAATAGACAAATTCTAGGGACAGAAAATGAAATGACGATTATCAGGGGTTGGAAAGAAGGAGGAATGAAGAGTTATTATTTAAGGGTTATAGGGTTTTGGTTTTGCAACATGAAAGAATTCTGGAGATGGGTGCTGGTGATGGTTGCACAGCAATGTGAATGTACTTGATACCACTGAACTGTATACTTAGAAATGTTTAAGATGGTAATTTTTATGTCATGTGTATTTTACCACAATTTTAAAAAATCCATTAGGAGAGTTTAGTACCATTGACTCTACCCTCCAGAATATACCCAGAACCCGACTGCTGCTCCCAGCTCCATGGCTGCAACCCAGCACAGGCTACCTCTTTCCTAGTGTCCAGCAACAGCCTCTGATCCGGTCTCCCCACTCCATTCATCCACTCACACAAGCAGCCAAAGTTCTCCCTTCAAAATGAAGCCATGTCATATCATTTCTCTGTTCTCTGAGTCCCCTCCACCCCCAGCCTTTCTGCCCTCCTCTTCCACTGCTCTCCTCTTCCTCACTCACTTGGTTGCAGCCACACTGGTTTCTTCCTGTTCTTGGGTGGGTCACCCATGTTGTCTACATGGTGTTCATGTAGCTTCATGAATGCAGGAATCTGTCCTGCTCACTGATGATCCCTTTTGCCTAGAATAGTGCTGGACACATAGTAGGCACTCAAAAATATTTATTGAATTAAGGAATGACTAAAAGGAAGATTTTTTTCTAGTCTGGTAATTAGACCATTCTTCAGAACCAGGGTGCATAGTGGAAAGCACAGCAATGTTTTTGACAAGGCTGCCATCTAGTGGCTGAACTCCTCTATAGCTTTGTAGGGACTCATTTCTCATGACTCTTGAGCAGTTAATGGGGTAAGCAGAGAGGACAAGTGCCTATGCACAAGGGACTACCCCATTCTTTAAAATCAACACTTATAAGGTAAGATGAGATATACACAAAGGGTACCTTAGACAGAAAAGGAAGAAGAATATGTCTGGGCTGCAATGCAGATAGGTTAATAACTTTGATTAAGCGGAGGTTACGTGTGGAAACGTGGGGTAGGCATGGAAGACACAAAGAGAAACTTATCTGACCTTTATGAAGCCAAGTGTCCTGATCTGGATAAAACACCACGTTCTTCTTAAGACTGTTGTAAGAATGAAGTGAGGTAACAGACAGAGGCCCCCAGGAGATGTGGGAACCTGCTCACTTTAGGAGCCAGTATTAAACTGAGGTCTTTCTCTAGAATCCTGAACTAAAGGAGTACATTTTGTGATCAAACAATTAAATGATTTACCAACAAATGGTGAAGAAACATCACAATAGGCAAGTCAAAGACGAAGGATTTAGTTAAAGCAAAAAAAAAAAAAAGTTTAGGTTACGACTTACATTTACTCTTTTTAATTTATAAAGCATTGTGTATTTGTGTTTTAAAATTTTCAAATATAGAAAGATCTAAAATGATCTACTGGTAATTCTCCTCAAAGACAACCATTTTTACATTTTTCCTGAAAAAAAGCTATGATTTCAAAAATTAAATTAACATATACTTTTAAAAAAACAAATGAGATCATAATATATGCACCATGTTATTTTTCTTAGTTAGTAATATATACTTCGATCTTTCCCTTTGGATACATACAAACCCACTGTGACCATTTTCATGGCTGCATATTATTCTATTGTACCAAAATCTCATTATGCAACCAGCTCTGTATTGAGACACACTTAGGAATTTCCAGTATTTTGGTATTCTAATAATGCTGCAACTGAACATCTTTTCCATATATACTGACATCCTCTTTCATGTAAACCAGTAGTGTTAAATGCTAAGCAATAGAAATCTTCTGTGAAAGGTTATACATATTTCAGATGTAGAATGATATTACCAAATTGTCCTAGTGCATCAACTACATGTGGTGTCCCAGCTCCCTTAATAACACTGGAAATTATCACCCTTAATAACACCAGAAATTATCAACCATTTTAATTTTAGCCAATCCATTAGGGGAAATAGTATATCTAATTATTGTTTTGATTTACATTTCTTTATCTGGTCATGAGGCTTAGCATCTTTCTATTGGCTATGTTTATTTTTTTAATGTGAACTACCCATTTTTCTACTGTACTATTTTTCTTTGCTTATTTATATAAACTCTTTGTAAATAAGCCCTTTGATACATGTATTGCAATTTCCCCTTTTTTTACAAAGCAGTTTTTTATATTTATGTGATATTTCATCTTTTCCTGTCATGGTTTCTTGCAGTGCTTCTATGTTTGTTCCTACTTAGGTTCTTTCAAGGCCAAGACTACAAATTGATTCTCTGATGTTTTTTTCTTTGTACTTTCATGGTTTCACTTTTTAATATTTAAATCTTCAATCCAGTTGGAATTTATTTTGATGAGAGGAATGAGATAGGGATCTAGTTTTATTTTTTCCTGAAAACCCGATCGGTCATTATTTTTGAGTGAATTATCCATCTTGATACACAATGCCACTTTTATCCTATGCTAAATCCTCCAGTATATTCTGGACTTTTCTCCATTGTTACACTGATTTGCCTATTTCTTCTCCAGTTCCAAGATGCTTACAGTTGATTCCTTGATTACTATTTTTCAGAAATATTCAGAAATATTCAGAAGAATATTTATTCTTCTAGGTCAGGGTTTATCAACAGCAGCACTATTGGCATTTTGGGCTAGATAATTCTTTATTGTCGGGGGCTGTCTTGTGCATCATAGGATGTTTAGCAGCATCCCTGGCCTCTACCCACTAGATGTCAGTGGCACACCCTAGTTATGACAACCAAAACTACAGTTCTTGCCAACTGTTCCCTGGGTTGTGGGGAGGGCAAAATCACCCCCCAATTGAGAACCACCATTTTAGATAAACCCAGTATCATTTTATCAGTATATCCACATTCAAATTCCCACTGATATTTAATTGGAATGAAAATAAGTTCATAAAATAAATTACACATCTTTTTATATTTAATATAAAATACTTATTAAATTTAATCTTTAGTATATTTAATCTTTCTATCCAAGAACCATGTATATCTTTCTACTTATTTATATCTTATTTTGTGTCCTTCAGAAGAGTTTTCAGATTTTTTTAATATAGGCTCATACTTTAAGTTTATTTCTAGGTATTTTACCTTTCTTATTCCTTTATAAATAAGATCATTCCTTACATTATTATCTTTTCTAACTAGTCATTGATAAAAAAGCTATTGATATTTTATATTCTACAACTAGCCACACATTGTACACTTATTGTATTTAATAGATATTCAGAACATGCTAAGTTTTTTCTAATGATATCATTTCAGGAAATTCTAAGCATTTTTTTAAGCATATCATGTTTTTATATGCATAAAATCATCATTTTGTTTCATTTCCAATATATTGTTATAACTCTCTTGTCTTGCTGCTGTGATTAACACTTGCAGAAGAATTTATTTATTTTTATTTTTTAAAATTAATTAATTATTTTAATTAGAATGATTAAAAAAATTTTTTTCTCCATCTACCTCCCCTCTTCCCCTTCCCCTCTACCCTCTGGTAACCACTAGTCCATTGTCCATGTCCATGAGTCTCTGTCCTGTTTGTCCTGTTCATTCGTTGCTTTTAGGTTTATATCTCACATATATGTGATACCATGTTATTTTCAACTTTTTCTGTCTGACTTATTTTGCTTAGTATGATTATTTCAAGGTCCATCCATGTTGTTGCAAATGGCAGTATTTCATCTCTTCTTATGGCTGAGTAATATTCCATTGTATATATGTACCATAGCTTCTTTAGCCAATCATCTATTGTAGGACACTTCAGTTGCTTCTATGTCCTGGTTGCAGAAGAATTTAAATGACAGTGGCGACAGCAGACAAACTTGAATCATTCTCGATTTTAATAGGACTATTTTTAAGATTTCACAATTGAGCATAAAGCTTCTTTGAGATACATATATTTTATATCACTAAAGAAGTATCCATACATTTATAGTCTACCAAGTTTGTTTTTAAATCAGAAAAAATGCTAATTTTGTCAAATGCATCTTCCATCTCTGCTGAGATAACTACATGGTTTTTCTTACTTAGTCTATTAATTTTGTACGATAGATTATATATATATATATATATATATATATATATATATATATATATACCTAGACTTCCTAATATTAAGCCATTCTTGGATGACATAAATCTACTTGGTTGTGAGATGCACTACTGTTCTTTCGATTTCTTGTTGAATTCTATTTGCTAATATTTTGATCTTACTTTTTTTACGTCGATATTTGAGAGTGAGATCATTCTGTCATGTTCTTAGAGCTTTTTAAACTTTTGGAATTGGAGTTAGGCTGGCTTGATTAAAAATAACTTGTACTTTCATTTGTTGTATTTTAAAACCAAATATGTGTATTTTGTATGAAACTAGTCTTTAAAATAGTAAAACCATTGTATAGAAACACAAAGCCATTCCCCCTACATCCTAAAAAAAAAAAAAAGCCACATATACTCTTCAGAGATTCAACTTTTTGAAAACCAAATAAATTAAAATACGCCTTTGGAAAGCTAATCTGGGTTGTAATAGTTAATGTAAAGAGTAAAAAATCATAAGTATGCTACTATTCAACCCTATGTTATTATAAATTAATAATGACATATTTCAGCTATTTTCTCATCTTGGATAATTTAGCAATACACGGAGAACGTCATTGTAGGACTGTGGAAAACTTAGCTTTTTTGTTTACGTGCTCAAAAGAAAATAAAATATATTCTTTGATGTTTTAAGTTTGATGCTCTGAACTCTAATATAATGGTTTGTTTAAAAAAAAAACAAAAAAAACCTTTTCTGTTTCTTAAAAAAATAATAATACTGAGAAAGTTCACAGTCCCAGTGGCTACTGCCACCTAAGGGATTCAGAACAGTCTTTATATGCAGCTCGTCTCAGTTTTCCATAAAATGTTGTATGCCTACCTCTGCAAGGGACCTACAGGGTTCATTCATTCATCTAATGTATGTTACACCATGGCAACCCCAGAACATATACCACCTTGACTGGACTTCACAGACACAGGGTGACAGATGGACAACTAGAAGGATGGTGGGAACCACAGCACTCCTCATTACCTTTTTATTTCTCATCTGTCTCCCCACTAGATGTAAACTCCTTGTGGGCAGGATATCGTTACCTAAAACAGTTCCTGGCCCAGAGTAAGTGCTCAATACATATCTGATGAAGGGAAAGGATGCATCAATCACTGACATCGATCACGGCCAAGATGAATGACCTGCTTGGGTCCCTCCTACCTGGGTTGCTCCTCAAGCGGCTCTCAGAGAACTCAGAGATGGCTCCGGCTGTTGAAGTCTTTTTCAGTCGAACTACACCAGAAGCAATGGTACTTCCTGGTTTGTTGAGCATGTCCTCACTACTGGCCCTCTTGAGCTAAGAAAGAGGTAGAGGGAAAGAGAGAGGATGAAGAGATACATTTTCAATAAAGAGTGCTATAAACCAAGAAAACGTCTGAGCTGGACCACTTGTTCAGTGGTTAAGAAGCAATAATGGTACTTTGAGGAGCATGATAGTGCAAAGTGGACAAAAGCAAAGCTAGACAGACCTATGTGTATCATTTACAGGTCTAGTATGATCTTCTATTATTGTTTCAAAGAATATTATAAGATTATAGGTGAATATTACCCATCCTGTCACACTTCAAATAACGAAGTTTTTAAAGCTCTGCTTTCCTAGTTAAAAACAAGTTTTTTAAAAGCTTAAAATGTATTTTAATAAGTTAATGCTGCATGAGTGCTCCATTTCTCAGCAAAACTCCAAAGGTATCAGGAACAGACCAAACATTGTACACCAATAAAAAATGTGCAGTATAACTACCTAAGATAGGCAAGGCTAAGAGCTTCAGCGTACAGCAACCCTGTTCCCAAGATTGTACTAGGCCTACCAAGAAAAGCTATGAACAGCAACATCGGACACAAAAGAGCCATTCCTGGGTTGTCTTTAACCTAAGAAAAAGATGGAGACAGGTTAACACAAGATCTAAAAAAAAATTTTTTTAAGAATGGAAGCTAAAGAAAAAAGCACAAAAGGCAGGGCAGAGCAATGCAGAAAAAATTCAAGGATAACAAAATTAACTTAAAATATATGTCTAGAGGAAGTAAAGAGAAGAAATATCTACCATGTGCTCAACACCGAGCACTCTATATGATCTCATAGAGCCAATATGTTCTAAAGGAAGAAAGGAATATTTTTGGAGGCCAGAAGAACACTGTTAATGGATGGCAGAAAAAAAGCAGAACCCCCTTAATCCTTTTCTGCTTCCTTCTCTGTCATGAAAGGGGAGAACAAACATCTGTTGAAAGGAATTGAAGTCTAAGAGGTTAACCCCTAAATGATCTTACATTTCTAGTCCAGATAAATTATATTCAAGGTTAATGAGAAAAATCACAAATAAGTTCTCTCAACCTTTGTAAGTCTTCCCTTAAAGAATATTGCTGAAGAGGAATAGTTCTACAAGACTGGAAACAGGGAGATGCCCTGAGCCATCATGAATATATCCAATATCTGGAGAAGACAGTATGAAAAAGCCTTCAAATCAACAGACACATGGAGCAGGCAGCTCCTGCTCCCCACCCGGGCTGAGGGCCCAAAGGCCCTGCGCTCCACTGCTCCACTGGCTTCAGGGTCATTTACTGAGGATTAGGAGTTTAAAGATTTGTACAAATAAAACAAAAATTTTCCACTTTTGCATCATTTAAATTTCATGGTACTACACCCTGGATGGCTTTAAAGAGAAAAGAAATGCCGACGCCAAGTGTCAGTGAGGTGGCAGGACAATCGGAACTCTCATGCTCTCCTGGGGGGTGTAAACTGGTACGTCCACGTTGGAAAATTGGCAATATCTACTAAAGCTGAATGTTTGCACCCTATGATTCTGCAATCCTACTCCTAGATCTATACCCAAGAGAAGTGAGTACACAGGTTCATCAAAAGAATGTTCTCAGCAGCTTTATTTATAACAGCCAAAAATAGAACCACCCAAATGTTCTTCAACAGGAGATGGGATAAATTAAATAGTGGTAGAGTATACAATAGAAACTAAATGCAATTAAAAAGAAGAGAATTACAAATACACTAATAATTGGATGGATCTCACATTATCCTAAGTGAAAGAAACCAGACACAAAAGGATATACACTGCCAGATTCCATTTATATGAAGTTAAGAGCTGGCAAAACTAAATGATGGTCAATAAATTTAATTAAAAAAAAAATAAATTGTCTACTGCCATGCTACCCTGAATAAGCTCGATTCTGTCTGATCTTGGAAGCTAAGCAGGGTTGGGACTGGTTAGTATGCGGATGGGAGACCACCTAGGAAGACCAGGTGATGTAGGCGTAAAAAATTTTAAAAAATAACAATAAAAAAATAAGGGATTGTAAGCTGACGAGGTCCTTGCAATCTGTGAGGTCAACGAAGGGTTGCCTCGCCTAAAAAAATAAATAAATATAAAATAAAGTGATAAGAAAAGAAAAAAGCAAACCATGGTGATAAAAATCAAGATAGCAGTTACCTCTAGGGGAAAGAAACTTCTGGGGTGCTGGAATGTTGTACATCTTAACCAGGTAGTGGTTAAGCAGATATAAACGTGTAAAAATTCAATGAGCTGTACAGCTGAATCTAAGATTAATGTGCTTTATATTTTTAACTTTTTATTGTTAAGTATGCTATGCCTCAATTACAAAGAAGAAGGAAATGGGGATGGGGTTATAATTTAGGCAGCCTTGGTTCCACCCTTGCAAATGCTAGTCTACTTTCCCCCCATTTTTCCCTATTGTTATTTAAATCTTTATTGTGATAAAATATACATTAAATTTATCATTTTAATCATTTTAAGTGTGTAGTTCAGTAGCATTAAGTACATTCACAATGTTGTGCAAGCCTCGCCATAATTCATCTCTAGAACTTTTTCATCATCCAAAACTGAAACTCTACTCATTAAATAATAATCCCTCATAGCCTACTTTCTAAGAGAGGGAAGATGGTACAAGTCTTAATATTAGGCAAGCAACCCTGGTCAAGATCTTTAAACAAATTCTTATTATTTAATTAATTAATTAATTAATTAAAATTAATTTCAAGTATGCAGTACATTGGTTAGACATCTATATAGTTCATAAAACAATCCCATCAATTGCTCCCTCCTGCTCCTGACCCTCCACCTAGCCAACGTATTAATGCTAAAAACAAATTCTTAATTTAAAAAACAAATAGCTAACACTGAAAGGATGATTTGCATGCACTTCCAATTACTAAATTTTCTGGCCAACAGCACAGACCCCTATTTTAACAAGAGGAGTAAATATGACCCTCAGGTTGACACAGATATCACTCAATTGCCCTTACAGGGACTCCATAACTGTTTTTATGTTTCAGAGAACAAGGGTTCCTGTACCCAAGCTTTCCAGCCTCTCAAATTATCCATCAGGTCACAAGTGTAATGTTTTTCATACTAAATGACAATAGTTCATGAAGTCAGCAACCTTTTCTGAACAACAAAAAAATATTATTCACTCTGCCTAGAAGCATGCCCAGGTCACCAAAAAAAAAAAAAAAAATCAATTTGATTTTAGATTTTGAGAATTCCCCAGATAACACCTCAAAAAAAAAAAATGATATGCACATGGTTCTGCTTTCTTCTACCTGATTCTCCTACTTTACTAAAGTCAGTAAGTCTAACACAAGAAGAGCAAATCAGCAAACTGTACATCAAAGGCCCAGGTGCAAAGGCTCAATCTGCAAACCAGAACAGGGAATCCAACAAATAAGAGGACAGCTGGGGCCATAGGGGTAAAGTTGCCTCTGCAATCCCACCACAGCCTCCACCTATTTGGTGCCTGGGGTAGAGTTTGCCCCCACCCCCTCCTCCATAAGAGGTTGGTTCTCAGTCAAATTGACAGGCAGAGGCAGCAGAGGACAGGAGGACAGGAGTCGGCAAGCAGTGGGAAGACTTCCCACTTCATGTTCCCAGTCTGTAATATAAACAGATCTGATCCTTTCCTCACTAGGCAAAGGGATAATTAAGATGTACTACAGGCCAAGAGTGTGCAATCTCCTTACCACTCAGCATGAGGAGTCTAGGTAGCACTTCATTTCCCTTGTACTTTCCACAAAGAATTCCATTTGAGAAATATTTATTGCTTAGAAACTTTTTCAGCAAGCAGGACATAAAGTTGAAAAACCAATTCTCCCTGTCCTCCTAAGCAAACAGCTGAAGCTACTCTTACTCTATCGCTAGTTTTTGGATGCAATATCAGATTCAAAAAGCTCCTAGTCTCAGTTACTAATTCTCATTCTTTCTCTATTCATGGCTGCATTTTTGGCTTTGTTTCTTGGTCATTGAATGCAGCTTCAGCATCACTTGAGATTTCTGGTTTGTTACAGAAGATCCCTAAGAAGGTATGTGCGTCGGTGTTGCTTTGATATTTTTAGTAAGTATTTTCACTAACTGTTTCACTGATATTTAAGATGCCAAACACCTGCACATGAAAGCTTACAAAACGGAAAAGTTTAAATAGCTCACAGATTAAAGTAACTAAGAAATTCTTCTCAATTCCACAAAGATAGTGGAGGAAATCCAAAACCCTCAAATCATCACACATAACATAAGCCAGTCTTTAAAAGTAGATAATGTCGTGGTTGCAGTAGTTCTTAAACTTGAGTGCATCAGAATTCTTGGAGGGTCTATTAAAATGCAGACTGCTGCCTATACCCCAAACCCCTACCTGCCCACTACCACCACCACATTTCTTATTCCCTAGGTCTAGAGGCCTGAGAATTTGCATTTCTAGCACATTCACAGGCGATGTTGATGCTGCTGGTCTGGGGACCACACTTTGAGAACCAATGGTTTAGAGCAGCACTGTTGATGGAAATAAAATATGAGCAGCATATATAATTTTATACTGTTTACTACTCACATTATGAAAGTAAAACAGGTAAAATTTTAAGAATATACTTTCTTAACCTAATGCATTCAAAATATCATCAATGTAAAAAATATCAATGAGGTATTTTACATTTTTTTTTTTTTTGTATTTTACACTTAAAGCACTTCTCAATTTTGACTAGCCACACTCGAAGGGCTTGTTTGCAACACATGGCTAGTGGGTCCGGCGCTAGGCAGTGCAGGTTTAGAGCTCTCCCTCAGAATGATTACAAACACTGACGGGGTCTGCAAGACTTTTATAGAACATGCCTAAACTATAAGACTATAAGACTCTGCTTTCTGGGTAAGGAGGGGGGGGGCCCTGACCCAGATAGGAGACTGGGTAGAATCGATACATGACTCATGCTCAGCCAAGCAGACCTTTCCCAATTTTTTTGCGTCATTTTTTTAAATAAAGCAAATCAGAAATAAGTAAAGCAGCAGCCAAGCCTTCCAAGGGAAGTGAGAGGCTTAGGCATGATGGCACCCACGCTTCATACACACACACAGAAGAAGGCTAGATGTCAGTAGGTGACATAGAAGCAGGGGCAAGCAGAGATAAACAACAGAAAGAGAGAGTCCCAGGTATTCCAGTCCCTGGTCCCAGCCACTCTGAGCTCCAGTCTTGTACCTTTGCCCTGCCCACAGTGACATGGGAACCTTAGGATCTGTTCAGCATATTTCTTTTCTGCTGAAGCTAGCTCAAGCCGATATTGTTATTTGATACCAAGAAAGTCCTGACTAATAAGCTTTGGCCTATAAATGGCTAGAATGAAGTAGCCTGCCTGTGTCAGAGCACTGCCTGCTCTCCTTTCCTGTGCTGGGCTTGACTAGCACAAGGAAGATTCATCCCCATCCCATCTGGGCTCCTGTTGCACCTTGTTCTTTCACTGCTCCTTCAGATTGGGTCGGTATTTAAAGCAGGGTATTTTGTTCTACCTTGGTGGATTTGTTTGTTTTCCTATTTTTGACCAGTTGAAATATATCTATCCATCCCATATGTATCCATTTACTACAAAGCAAATACAGTAAGATGTTCACTGTGTAATTCGACTTCCCTGTATGCTTGCAGATTTTCATAGTAAAACCCTGGGGAAATAATTGACTTGCTTTTCTGTCCATCACCATTTCCTCTTCCTCTTCTGTTCTCTGGATTTTTAGTCTTCTTCTTCTACCCACAAATGAAGATGGACATGAGAGAATAGTCAAAGCAGAGGAACATGATGAACTAGAAAGGTGCAGCCATGGTGCAGCTCTTTCTTCCACTCCTTCCCTCCAGCCCTATCATCCTCTTTCATAGAGTTAGGCCTGGAGGTCCCAAGAATCAGAAATAAGAGCAGAAAGTCTCTAACATGATATTTACTTTTCCCTTGACATTTTCTCTGTGGAACAAGTTTCCCAAATGCTTACCTATCAATTGCAGAAGCGACTAACTCTTCATTATCCTCAGGGAACACTCCTGAGCTTTAGACCTTTCTGTAAAAACAGTGCTTTGAAAAATATTTTAACATGTCCCCTACTGGTCTGTTATTGGGGAAATTTATGTATTCATTTAAAATTTAAATTAAAGATGTCTCCCAAATCTGTTATAGGTCAAATATAATTAAAACAAAAATCACGGAAGTCATGGTCTACTCCAGGATAATAAAATAATAAACAAACTTATGTGTAGGATAGTTTTTCCACATTTCCTTTCATCTCAGAGTTCAGGACAGCTATATAACTTGCCGAAGGTTTCACAGCTAGAGGGAGAAGAACCAGGATCCCCACTCAGCCTGGTCTGACCCACTCCAAGCGCATGCTCTTCCTGTTCCAACATCTTGTCATACTGCCATGCCTGGAAGAGCCGGTGGACTTGGGTGTTCAGTAAATCCTGAGTGCCTGCCAGGTAGCAGGTGCTTTTGTAAGCATGAGGGACAGAGCTGTGCAACAAACAATAAAGTCCTCATGGAACTTACATTCTAGCCACAGGGAGACAGACACTAACCAAGCAGGTATATGTGATGATAGTAAGAGCAGGGAAGGAAAATAAGGCAGGGTGAGGACGATAAATGGAGGCTAAGGGGCCCTTTACAAGAGTGGTCAGGAATGACGTCTGATAGGGTGACATTTCAGCATATGCTTGAAGGAGAAGTGGCAGACATGCAGAATGGGGAGGAATACTCCAGGCAGAGGGAAGAGCAAACATGCTGCCATAAGCCTGCACTTGGCTCATTGGAGGGACAGTGCCACCAAGCACCAGGAGACCCTGTGGCCAAAGCTCAGGGAGCCAGCGCGGAGAGAAGGGCGATGATGTCTGAGAGGGAATGGAGCTGGATCTCCAGGGCATCAATGGCCATTCAAGGACTTTGCTTTCTACTCTGAGTGAATGCGGACAGCCCCTAGAAGGTTTTAGGCAGAAAAGTAACATGATACATGTTAAAATGACCACTCTAGTATCTGTTGAGAATGGAATGTAGGGTGCAAAGACAAAAGCACAGAGATCATTTGGGAAGTCCATGCAAGGAAGGTGGTAGCATGACCCATGTAGTCTCGGGGGAGGCAGTGGAAGTTGCTTGGAGCTGACTTCTATTTTTAAAGTAGAAGTGATGGCATCTTGCTGATGGACTATGGGACATGAGAAAAGAAGTGTTCAAGGATGAAGCCTTGGGATCTGACCTGAGAGACCAAAAGAATAGACTTGATATTGACTCAAATGGAAAGATTCAGGAGGAGCAGATTTAGGGGGAGTGAGACTCAGCTGGGAAGGAATCAAGATTCAGTTTTGGCCGTTACATTCGAGGTACCTTTTAGGCATTTAGGAGGCAATGTCGCAAAGGCAGTTGGAGGGGCCCTGGTCAGGACACAAATTTGCACGTTATGCACATATGGTATTCATGAGAATGGACACCATCACCTAGAACAGTCGCTTTCAACAGGGACAATGCTGTTCCTCAGAGAGTGTGCTGGAAATTCATGGGGACATTTTCAGTTGTCATCATGATTGGAGGTGCTACTGATATTTAATAGGTGGGAGGACAAAGAACCTATATGTCCTCTGATGAATGTGACGAAAGAATGGCATAAAGAATTGTCCCATATCCCACACAATTTTCTCATAATCCACAGACATTTACATGGGTGGAACACTTTATTATTATCTGACCCTAGAGCATCCCTTCATTAAAAAACAATGTACCTCTTGCATAGCTTTAAGATACACTGAACTTTCCAAGAATAACAAGGGAAGACTGCAGTTTGGTTCAGAAATTTACCAAGAGTGTTCAACATCACTCTGTCAATATCCTTCATGGTATTTGAGTCATAGACACAACCACCATGAATCAGTCCACATCGTAGCTGTCATATCCACAGTGTTCTAAGGAGCATCTTAGATCCTTCAGCATGGTCACGTTGAGGCATACACAGATGGAAATGTGGATTATTTAAGTATAAGATATTTTCCTTTTATAGGTAGTGTGTATAGGTAGTTACACTATCTCTGATTTCATCTCAGTGTAGTAAAGGAGGTGTTGAGTGTGGCATAGCTAGAAAAGAGCTGAGGCTCAAGGACTGTGCCCTGTGCTCGCCCAGTGTTAGAAAGCCAGGGCAGGAGAAGGGGCCAGCAGTGGAGATTCCAAGGTGCTGCCCAGGAGGGAGGAGACAGGCACTCCCAGACGCAGGGCCTAACCAATAGTGTTAACTCTGCTGACTGTCAGATAAGATGAGAGTGGAGAATTGACCCCCATCTAGTGGGGAGCTGGGGCAAAACTCTGACTGGAGAGTCCACATAATCCAGGGCAGGGGATCGGAATTACTGTTAAACATTTTGCAGATTTCATTTCTTAACCCCAGAAGATCCTACTATACCACCTTTGCTCTGTTCTTTTAGGTCAAGATACGCTGGTTCCCCTGGGACCTTCCTTAGAGCCTCTGTGCCAGCCCTGAGAGGCCACTAGCTTTGCTTACTGCCCATTTCAGTCCTCTTGAGCAGGGACACTGGACACCCAGCTGCCTTGCCCAGTGCGCTTCAGTCTATACCTTGCTGAGTCGGGACTCAAAAGCCAGTGAGGTTGAAGATTTAGAACTCTTCATGCCAGAAGAAGCTGTGGGGAGGGGCCGTGCTCGGTCGATCCCATGGCTCCCTGCTTTGGTGACTGGACTCCAGGGCTTGGCTGCACTCCTCATGTTTGTCAAGTGGGTCTATTTTTCTGTAGAAGAGAAGAGAAAAACATGTATGTCCACAACTTGAGGCTGCTGAGAGACATCACAGAGTGTTACCCCCATATTCCACGTTCAGCATTGTTACCATAGAGAACTAGCACTTATAATTGGTCTGCAAATAGAGTTCTGGTCCCAAGATAATACCTTTGCACTAGGCTAATTTTTACAACTTCACAACAGCTGTTACCAAGTAGTGTTAGAACATATGTTTTGTAAATAGCAAATGATGGCTTCTTAATAGTCAGGGACACCTAACACCTAATAGTATTACTATTTACCCATATACTATGTATATATTTCCCCATATAAAATAAGTCATCTTGAGTCAAGACATACTATGTCCATAAGCCTTGCAGGTTTAGGACTGACAATGGAACAACCTACCTAATTTTTAATAGGTATCAATGAATTACTTGAAAAGTAGATTTTATAGAAGCACAGCTTCTTTTCTTCTTTTGGACAAAAATAGATATCATTTAAAATTAACAGAGCATATTTTAATCGGGTCAGACCTGACATTATTGGACAGAGTTACTGCCCTAACTAAAATATGTCATGAAAGCAAAATTGTTCAAAGTAGCGGAATGCAGTTAAAGACCTACAGGGGAAATCCACATATGAAGATGTGGAGGGCAGCCTGACTCCTACAATCAGCAATCAGCATTGTTATTCCTGAGTGAAGTGGCCAGCCATCTCTTAATCCCTCTGAGCCTGATTTTTCCATCAGTAGCAAAATGGCAGTGGATTAAATGCCTCTAGGGTCTCATCCAGATCCAATTCTAACTCTGTCTGTCCCCATGGACTCTTATGACCAAGAATATGAGACAGATTACCAAAACCACAGATAATGCTCCATCCTTCACAGAAACAAATGGAAAAACATACTTTAAGAAACACCAATACGTGACAGGTAATTCCAGTGACCACATACACAAAACCTGGGGGTCTAAGTAACTGCCCCTGGGGGATGGTGGCTGATGTTAAGCAGCCCTGGGCCTCCTTCCTTATCACATCATCCTAGTACGTCCCCAGTACATCCCCAGTACGCTCTATTAGCAACCTATGAGAAAAACGACAGATGTCCTTCCCAGACTATCTCAGGCTGACCTCCTCCTGTTCTTGTCTCCTTTTCTCGGCCAGAGGAGACCATTTCAACTGACAGTCAGCCAGGGCCACCCAGTTCCTATTTCTACTTAAAATGATTGGCTGGACAGTCCTGGAATGCATTCCACAGCACTGCTCTCCTAGCGGCCGTGTGAATGTGGCTGCAGGAAAAAATAATTCTTTAAAGACTTTGCAGTTTGTTTTCTATAGTGTTTCTGAGAAAAATGATTCATGATTTCAGTCATATGATTGGTTCAGAACCTTAATTAGTCTCAGTTTGGTTCCAGGCATCATGATAATTTTTAAAATTCTGTATTAAAAAAAAACAACTTACTTCTAGTATATTTTTCTGATGTTTAGCACCAATTGTTTTTCTTTCTTGACTCACAATTTTTAATGCTGGTTTCTACAGCGACAATGAAAGAATTCCTAGGCTAAAACCTATAGAGTAACTAATTTTATTAGGACTCTCAATATAAAATAAACTAACATATCCTGTCTGAGTGATTCTTGAAGAGAATTACTATAGAAATTACTAAAGCACCATCCAGTAACATGTCAGTCTGACTCATAGAAATGACTTAAATGAAATATCTGTTTAATCAAGGAACTCTTTTTATGTTATCATTACAACTACTTAGAAATAACTATTACAGGGCTTACTTTGACATAATTCTGCAAGGCATCCACATTTTCCAAAATCTGCCCAGGTTACCCCTAAAATGAAATGTTGCTTATTTATTCCACCAAAGAAAGATAAGAATATGAAGATGAAAAGCAGCAGGAAGAAGATGAAAATTTTCTTTGCCATCTTTTCTCCAATGTTTCAGGAGTCTAAGACTTTGGTTAAAAAAGATAAAAGCTATCTCGGTCCACATCTGAACTCCTCTCTTAACCTCTAGTAACAAATCGGACAATCTTCTGGAAGTGCACCTGAAAAATGTTCAGCCATTTTTCAAAGACTAATGGGTTGCATGCTCTGAGGCAAAATTCTCAGATACTTCATTTGCATCATCACATCTTTCTGATTCTCTTAGAATCTTCTAAACCCTATGAAATTACTCCCAAATGAATGTACCCAGAGAACTTTTACCCTCTGGATCCCCTCTTGTTTACCATGCTATCTTTTCTTAGTTACCTTCACTCTTCTTTCCCATTATTTTCCCCAGACTAAGCCTTCTATTTTGTGCCCACCCATCAGCCTGAGTTTTCCATTTAAGCTCCATCTTCTTTCAGAATTCAAAATACACAGAAATGAAGTAATTATTGTCCCACCCACTTGAACCAGAAAGAGAATCTTATAGGTAGGGACAGTGCTGGGATAGGAGGCCTGGGGTGGTAGTGGGCTCTGCAGGATCAGTGCTGCTCTCCAGGGTGGATGAGAGGGTAAGAGCTAGTGCTGAGGAGAATGCTCCGGTCAGGCTGAATACTAGCTTTGCACCCTGCTCCCCACTCTCTGTGTCTTAGAAGATTATTAAACATTGCCCATCCTCACCCCAGCCTGGACTGGTGTCTTCCAAGTATTCTCCAAATCTTCTAGAAGCTGCCCCTCTCCCTTGCTTTGCCCAGTCTTACCCTGGGCTCTTCTGGAACAGACTCAGAAAGGTTTGTCCTCAGCTGTCCCCCCACAATACTCAGCCACTTTGGTCCTATTCTCTGTCCACTTCTAGGAAGGCCTCCTGACAGAAAGAGAGCAGGTGCTGCCTAGGCCCACTCATAACTTTCTGCAGACTTTGATGCAATCTGCTCCCCACCGCTTCTTCTACAACCCTCCTCTCAACCTTCACCCTGGCTGTCTGACTTAGGGAATCAGTAAATTAAATAAACACTGGAGTGACTAAAAGCGGCCACACTAACTCACTCTGAGCCTGGCAAAGCACTGTTACATGCTTTATGTGGGTGTCTCATTAAATCCTCACTGTAACCCTATGAGATAAATGTAACCCCAATTTACAGGAGGGGAAACCGCATTTGGCTCAGGGAGGTTAAGCAACTTGTTCAAATCACAAAGTTTATGATAAAGCCAGGATTGACACTCAGTTTCAATTGGCTTTAAACACCAGAGATGAATATAGCCTTGCTGAATAATCTTGGCTCCCAGGGGAAAGCATGAGGGCTTCTGGATCCAATGTTCTTGGTCCAAATCCAGCTCCACTGTTTACTGTGTGAACTTGGGCATACTTTTTGAACACTGTGATTCTCAACCTTTTCACCCAATAAAATGGAATTATTAATGCCTACTTTAAAAAACTGTGAAGATGGAAGGAGAACATGGAGCTCGAGGGCCGGGCACACAGAAGGCCCTCAAAAATGTTAGCTCCCTCACCAACAAACACTGTTAACTGTTCAATGGAGGGCTGCTCCACTTTACTAACTCAGTGATACATGGTGATTAAATCATTGTTCAGTGGCAGGAGCCAGACAGACGAACCAGATTCTTGTGCACAGTGCAGCCTATGTTCATTTGGAAACGTGAAAGAGGGGACTTAGGGAGGAAAATATACACCCAAAAAAGATACTTTACGGTCATTAGAATCTGCCCCAGCCTTAATACATCTTAGCTGCTGAAAGATAAACACAGGTGTGAATGCTGGGTGACTAATACTCTCGTAATAGATATGAATTAGTAACAGAAAATTAGTTTATGAGTTCTGACCAAGTCCAAGACAATGAAAAAGAAAAGTTTTCAATGATTAATTCCCTGGTTTCTAAAAATCCTCCTAAACCATCTCAAAGGATCAAACTTGTCAAGGTATTACAGTTAAATCTAGGAACTCACTTCCATAGGGGTGAGGAGAGGGTCTTTGCAGGGGTGTTTTCTTTAAATTTTTCAAATATTTTATTTTCTTACCAAGCTTCTTTCCTCTCCAGAATAGTGTAAGGGTTACATTTAAACTGCAACTCATAAACTGCATACATAAAATAGAAAAGAAAGAGAGGGAGAGAAGGGGGGTAGAGGGAACAGCTATTTTAGGAATACAATGAGGTGTTTGGGCGCTGGGTAGAGTCAGAGTCCCTGTGTAGGTCTCCTGCTCCTTCAAAACATGTTACTTTGCTACTTAATTAATCGCTGCCTTCAGAGCCTGTGTTGGATGGGTTGTTTTGAGGCCTACGCTTTATTACCCTTTTAAGGCAAGAAAACAGAAAGGTGACTGGGAAACACTTCTGGGCCATCGTGAAATGAGTCCCTGGAAGTGGGAGAGGGCACTGAAGTCTCAACTACAAGTACAATAAGTGCCAGGAAGCGGAAAGCTAAAGCATTCAAGTCAGAGAGCTAACAAAATAAGAATGTTCACATAGCTCAATTACCAGGGGACTCAGCAGGAAATAGAATGTAAGTGAGCAACATGTTGAAAATATCTAGCTAGAGCTTTTTAGAGTGTGTGCCTAGGTTGCTCATGACCTCTTCAACAGCAGTGGTTCTAAGCTGGGGGTGGATGGGTGATGATTCTGCCCCTAGAGGACATCTGGCAATGTATGGAGATGTTTTAGTTATCGCAACTTTGGGGGTGCTACCAGTAGAGCAGGAGATGCTGTTAGACATCCTACCACCCAAAGGACTGTCCCACAAGAAGCATCTGGCTTAAAATGTCAGTAGTCAAGGTTAATAAACTCAGTTCTAGAGGAAGAACAAGAGTCCTGGGTCACTGGTTCTTAGACTGGCACCTGGTTCGTTTCCCATCTAACGCTGAAATGTTAATGCTGAAAATCTAGTTTAGGAGCAGCTGAGGGAATCTCAGACTTCAGCTGGAGGCCACAGGAAACGTTTCAAAGCTTATTATTTCCTGTGGTCTCGAGATGAAAAATCATCCCATTAGCCTTAAATTCCTTCCCAGTAAATAAAGAAAAGAACAGATTTCCACACAGCATCAGAAGGAAAACGCCAAACTAAAATTCATTTATCTTATCAGCAGAAGTCATTTAAAGAAAACAAGAACAAAGAAGTGATTAAAAAAAAAAAAAACCTAAATGGAAAAAAAAACATTCATATATCACTAACCACACCATCTCAAACTGTAAACAAACTTTGAAAATGGAATAAGAACTTGCAGAAACTGTGACATGCTGCCACAAGGCAGAGATTCATAACAAATAGGTTGTAATCTGGAATAAGAAACAGAGGAGGAGTTGAGTCACTAAATATGAAACACAGACCATAGAGAGAGGCTCTAATCTGAGAGCTATATTGAGACCAAATGCTCAGAATCTCTGCCCAGGCCATCCTTCTGTCTCCAAAGCTGGACCAATCAGCTGGCATCCCACAGAGAGGATGACCACTAATCAGTAGTTCTCTCTTTACCTACAATGTGGCTTCATAACAAAGAATCACAAGAAAATGAGCCAAGGCAGTAGAAAAAGAGATTGAAATGAAATACTTCAAGAGCTTTTTCTATAGGAATAGTTTGAAAAGATCTATCGAAGAGTAGCTAAAAATAAAAACTTTAGTGTAGTGCCAATACCATTCAGTGGGGAAGGACAGCCTTTTCAACAAATAGTACTAAGAAAACTGAATATCCACACTCGAAAGAATGAACTGGACCCTTACTTTATACTTAGAAGAAAATTAACTCAAAATGGATCAAAAACCTAAATGTAAGAGCTAAAACTATAAAACTGTTAGAAGAAAACACAGAGGAAAAGCTTCATGACATTGTGCTTAGACATGACACCAAAAGCATAGGCAACATGAAAAAAAAATAGATAAACTAGGCTTCATCGAAATTAAAAACTTTTAGGAATCAAAGGACACAGTCAACAGAGTGAATAGGCAACTCACAGAATGGGAGGAAATGTTTGCAAAGGGGTTTGCTATGGACTTAACTATGTCCCCACCCACACCCCCACCCCCACCAACTCAATTTATGCACTGAAGCCCTAATCCCCAGTGTAACTGTATTTGGATATAGGGCTTTTAGGAGGTAAATTAAGGTTAAATGAAGTCATAAGGGTGGGTCCTAATCTGATAGAATTGCTGGCCTTATTAGAAGATAGAGATGTTTCTCCTGTGCGAATACCAAAGAAAGGCCATGTGAGGACACAGTGAGAAGGCAGCCATCTACAAGACAGGAAGAGAGCGCTCACCAAGAACCATACCAGCCAGCACCCTGATCTTGGAATTCTAGCAAAATAAATTTCTGTTGTTTAAGTCACTCTGTCTATAGTATTTTGTTAAAACAGCCTAAGCAGATGAAAATAAGGTTAATATCCAGAACATATATATGTATATAAATACACATACATATATTTATATATATAAACTCTACAACCAAAAAACCAAACCAAAGGACTTAAATAGACATTTCTCTGAAGAAGATCTGCAAAGGGCCAATAAATACATGAAAAGATGCTTAATATCATTAATCAGTAGGGAAATGCAAATCAAAACCACAATGAGATACCACATCACACCCATTAGGATGGCTACTATTTAAAAAAAAAAAAGAAAGAAAATAATAAATGTTGAAGAGGATGTGGAGAAATTGAAACCCGTGTGCACTGTTGCTGGGAAAGTAAAAGGGTGCAGCCACCATGGAAAACAGTATGAAAATGTTCCTGGAAATATCAAAAAAAATCAAATTACCATATGATCCAGCAATTCCACATCTAGGCATGTTACCAAATAATTCAAAGCTGTGTCTTAAAGAGATAGCTGTACACTATGTTCATAGCAGCATTATTCACAACAGCCATAAGTGGAAGTAACCCAAGTATCCATTGATGGCTGAACAGATAAACAAAATGTGGTATATACTCCCAGTAGAAAATTATTCAGCCTTAAAAAGGAAAGAAACTCTGACACGTCACACAACATGGATGAACCCTGAGGACATTATTCTAAGTGAAATAAACTGCTGAGAAAGACAAATAATGTATCATTCCACTTATATGAGGTACCTAAATTAGTTAAGTTCATAGAGACAGAAGAAGAATGGTGGTTGTCAGGGAATGTGAGAGGAAAACTGGAAGTTATTGCTTAATGGGTACAGAATTTCAGTTTTGTAAGGTGAAAAAGGTCTGTAGAAGGGTGGTGGTGATAGTTGCACAACAGTGTGAATGTACTTATTGCCACTGAATTGTACACTTAAAAGTGTTTAAGATGGTAAATTTTGTACTATGTGTATTTTACCGCAATTTTTAAAAATGTGACAAGAAAAACAAAACAAAAACTAGTGTAGGAGGGCTCTGGTGGCTTTCATACCTATTTGAGCAGAAGCATCTTGAGCCATAATATTCAGTCCCAGTTCTGGGTCCCTGCACATGCTCCTACCTCTGTCTGGGATATCAGCTGTGAAACTGAGAAGAGCTCAGAAAGGAACCATTTACAAGGGTGTGGGCAAGGTTTGGAGGAGCAGTCAGGAAGGTGCAGAACCCTCAAGCGAGGACCGTTATCTCACTTAGGCCTTCAGGGGTGAGCGGATGAAGCAGGTGGAACCCAGAAAGAACTGGGAGGAGAGGCAGAAGCTGTGGCCTTCGGTAGAGAAATGCAACTGATTGATGGAGATTCAGTTAATAGGGCGCTAGGGAAAGAAAGGCCTCAAACTCATTCCTCCCCTCTCTCCAATCCGCAACTCACTGGCTCACAGGGAAGCCCACTGATGTGGTGTCTATGAGCTGGTGGAGAGAGATGGAGAGGAGACATGGAGGGGCAAACAGGAAGCTCAGATATCCGCCCTGCCCCCTTGGCTTGGCTCAATTCAATGCCACCTTCTGAAGGGAGCGTCAGAGTCTCCCCACTCTAGAAATGTCCCCAGTCTAGAAGAGCCTCATGAGGGCTCCTAGGCTTGTGTGTCAACATACCTGCTGCACAGCTGGCCTGTGAGTCCTTCCCAGAGAACAGCTCCTGGCATTTGCCTGTATGACCAAGTACAGTGCACAGCACAGACTCTGAATAACCGACCGGTTTTTCTCAACTTCCCATTTCTATTATCAGAACACTTTTCTCTCACTCTCCCAGACTCGAAACCTCAAAGGCATCTCGGACTCCTCCCCGGGGCTCTTGTTTCTCAAACCCACTGCTGACCAGATTGGGAGCTCAGGCTTTGCAATATTTCCTGCTGGAGCCCAGTCTTTTCTCCAGCAAAGACCTGGGTGACAATTGTCGCTTTTCCCTTTCAGGAGTTCTTCCTGAAGCTCATGCCCTCCCTGACTCCTGACATACTTCCAAAGTTCCACTGGGATAGGTCACTCCTTGCTCAAAACCTCTCATTTTAACTTATTTTTAAGCTAACACTGATCAACACTGACTATGTGCTGACTTCCAGATATGATTTACTCTAATGTTCCCAAATGCCCCATGAAGCAGTTGTCGCCATGGTTTACGACAATGACACTGACACTGAGACTTTGTTAACCTCATTCACAGGGACCCACTTCAAGTGAGCACCCAAGCTTGGGCCCAATGTTCCTTCCTGCTCCAAATTAAAAGACTTCCCAGCTGACCCTGGCTACACCTTACTGACCACCCACCCTGTAGTGTAGCCAAACTGGAATCTTCTCCACTCAGCCCCCAAGATTCTCCTCTGCGGCCTCCTTCCATGGATATTCTATCCCCTCACAGGCCTTTCTGATGCTCCCATCTCTGAACCTCCAGAAAACTTGGAAGCTCTCTTCTAGCACATCTATGTCCATGTCCCCCACCTGCTCCTGGCAGAGTCACTTCCGCCTCCCACATGGAGCTGCAGCATCCTAACAGTCTCTCTGCCTCTGCTCTTGTCTGTCTTTCCCACTACAGTTAATGTCCACATGGCAGCCAGAGGGGACTTTCATTCATTCATTCATTCATTCATTCATTCATTTATTTTTAGGTTGAAAATTTTTTTTTTATTTTTAATTACGTTTGTAGGGGTAGCATTGGTTAATACGATTATACAATTTTCAAGTACACATTATCATTTGATATCTGTATATTCTATTGTGTGTTTACCACCCAAAGTTCAGTTTCCTTCAGCTACCATATATTTGAGTCCCTTTACCACTTCACCCTCCCCCTAAACCCTATATTTGGCCCCCTTTACCCTGTCTACCTCCTCACTTCTCCCCTACTCCACTAGTAACCACTAGCCTATAGTCCATGTCCATGAGTTAGAGGGATCTTTTAAAAATATAAATCATAAAAATGGCTAAAACAAGTAAATTTTATGTTATATATTTTTTACCAAAATTAAAATTTTTAATTATTAAAAATATTTAAAAACAAATCAAATCATGACACTCCCTAAGTAGAACGTTCTGATGACTTCTCTCTGCATTTAAAATGAAAATCCAAACTCTGTCATGACCCTCAAAAAGTCTTAGGCTATCGGGACCGTAATCATCTCAGTCCTGAAGCTTCCTGCTGCTTCCTATGCCTCAGTCACGCAGCTGCTTCCAGCTCCCTGAATGTGCCCATTAGTTCCCAAAGAAGAGCTTTACACCTGCTGTTTCCTCTGCCTGCAATGTTTCCCCAGCTCTTCACAAAGTGGACTCTTTTCCCCTCAGCTGGTCTCTGCTCAGGAGCACTTCCTCTGAGGCCTTTTCTTTGCACTCTCTAGAGTAGCTGCCCCACCCCGCCCCTGTTCATTTCTTCAGAGCCTTCATCATCAAACCAAGACTATTAGCATCACTGATTATCCATCATTGGATACTGGCAGATAATCCTTCATCACGGGGGAAGCTCTGTGTCAGCAGGGCCTTGTTCATCATAGTGCTCCTGATGTTTATACTGTGACTGGCATATAGTAAGTGCATAATAAATATCACCTAATGAATATTTAGAGTCTGCCTGTGTGCAGGTTATCTCCCTGCCCCTCCCTCATTAGACAGGCACACAGGCCCCAGTATGGAGCCCTAAAAATGAGAGACATTCACTAAGTAGGTGCTGAATTAATGGGTGAATACAAAATGAAACTATAAAGGAATGACAATCCTTTTCCTGTAAGACTTATAAAATGTCTCTAAACAACTGCAAAAAAAAAAAAATCCCCAAATTGATTTCAGGATGAGAACTCCATTGCCACAGATACAGTGCCTTCTAGTATTATTACCATGAAATAATATTCACGATGACATGTAAGAATCATAAAAATTAATCTCATTTACTTATAAAATGCTTGAGAAAGAGTTTCTAAAATTATTCAACACCAAATCTCTAAAATCATCTACTGCTTCATCTCGTTTCCTGAATTTATTCCTGAATGATGGCTTTTAAAATTTTTGGTATATATCCTACTTTCATAGTAATGGTATATAACACTTTACATTTTTATGGTTTAAGATGTCAGATACCTCAATTGAAACATAATAATAAATAAATAAATATGTTAGATGCTTCGAAAAGTGGTAGCTGATGGTAACCACAGATTTAGGGACCCAATGATTTCAAGTATCTAGTCTAAGTACCTAATCTTTTTCCTAACCTTTTCTGTTTCTTTTTTCCTAACTGAAACCCCTAAGTCAGGTGGGACAAGGGGCAAAGCCTTATGATGTCAGTCGCACAGCGTCCAAGGCAGCAGGCAGGCAGCAGGCACAGCGTCCAAGGCAGCAGGCCAGTTCTGACTCATTCTGTTCTACTTCCTCTAAGAACAATGCAAGAACTGCAGGGCACTCTGCCCCACCACCCAGCAAAACCCCAATGCCCTCCACAAACATGCTTCTGTGCACTTGCACTGTTGAGACCAGGAGGGAGGGGAAAAACCCTCTCTCCCAGCACTGCTGAGTGTAGATACAAAAAGGTATCCCCCTTCCCATGACAAAAGTCCCTGACCCCGGTGCAGAGGTAGGCCCCCTCACCATATCCACTATCTCCTCTGCTCATTATACTTTAGCCACACTGGCCTTTGGACCAAAGGAAAATATAAACAAGGAAGATGCACCAGCTCTGCAAACTCAAGAGAGGCAGCCTCCACATGTCACACAAACTCCATGTGCTGCACAATGTATATTGCGAATGGAACTTAACAGTAGAAACTACAGAGGGTCATCTCACAAGTCCCCTTGCTGAGAAAGTGGCTTAACAATTCAAGAATTGTGGTAGAAGTATCCCACCCACATCCCTAATTCCAGTTCAGAGGTGAGAGTGCTGGCATCAACTCTTCCGTACCATCATAGTCCACCACCATAGTAACAGGCTCTCTAGCCAGTGCTGTCCATGAGTTACATGATGGGACTTCCTCAAATGGCCTGTTTTCCCTTCAATAATTTAATCACAACTGCTTAATTTCTATTCCCCTGAAAGATACGTATTCATCCCTATTCGTTCCTCATCACCCATCTGTACCACTCACCACATCAGAGACAGGGTACCCTCAGGATGCCCGAGCTGTCTGGGCTAGTTTCTGACAGTATGTATATGGGGTGTGGGAACAACCAATTTAATAATGAAAGTAAATGTTCAACTTGGCAAAATATAGAACTTATATATGCAAAAAACCAAGACTGAACTCTGGTTCCTTTCTTATTCTTGCTCTAAGATGGCAGTCTTCTCCTCTGATATGGTACCTTCAGAGGCCTATGGCTTCTGACAGACTCACAAAGGACCCCTGCCAGGTAGAATCGGATTTTCTATAATGACAGTAATCTGAAAAGGCAACCCTAAGTCATGAGAGCTTAGAGTTCAGAGTAGTAGGGTCTCAACTGAATCCCAACCATGTTGAGTGCTGCAGCCCAGGTATGTTGGTAGGCCAGTTGGGAGAGCCCTGTCTGGCTGGCAGTCTGTCTGTCTGAGGAACTAGAGAGCTTCCTGGGAGAACTCTCATTGTAGGGGATGAGGGAGGCAGGCAGGAATTGGGCCAGCAAGACAACATTTCTTAAGCTCTTTCCTTAAGAAATTCTGAAGTCTCCCACTGTACCCATTGTGTCTTTGGGAACATCCTGGAGATTTGGCTCTCTGGCATTTCCTAGTTACAAAGAAACCATGGCGGTGGGGGACTCAGTGGTGGTGGAGTAGTAGTGTGCCAGGGCTTCTGTGGTCCCAAGAACTGTGGAAAGGTGTATGCAAGGTGGTGGGTAGGAAGGCCCTGGGTACAGTGCACAGCCATTCTAGAAAATACCCTGGTGGGGGAAGGGGAGGGACAGAAGAGAGAGGCCACATAGCAGTTGAGCCTGTTAGCAGTCTGTGTTAGCTCTTGGGACTACCAGGAATAAATGAAGGGAAGATAGAACTTTTCTAGAGCTTCTATGGGCATAGAGGGTTCAGGGACTTAAACTTGCATCTACATTGTCCCCCTGGTTGCCCTAGAGTCATGGTAGATACCCGCTCTGAGTAACTGGCAAGCCTATCCTTTGCACAGGCTATGAGAATCTGCCATTGGTCTGGATTTCCTTATTGTTACCGGATTAAGTTAAATCACTGAATGCAGCTGATTTCTTTTTTGTTTTTGCATTCCTAAAATATTCTTTTCTAACCCACAGGCTTTAGCTATTTTCCTGTAGTGCCAGCTGGCTAATGAAAGCAACTGCTGTGCTTTGCAGGGTTAATTTATTCAGTGCCTGGAATATGCCCTATCTTTCCCCGGCACACCATGCTTCTAGTATTGTGTTTTAAATATATACAATAGCTACAAATATGAGGGATAATGTTATAGCCTGCTCCTGGGATTACCTCATCTTTACGTGTCCCTAGCATGGTGCTTGGGAGTGTGATCTATCCCTAGAGTGGGTGCGAAAGACAATAAGGAACAGCAAGCACTGTGGTTGCTCCCTAAGGATGGGCTTTTTGTAATACAAATGTGTCTAACTGACTTTCAGTGAAGAAAGACAGTCCCCTTGTCCCTCAAAGAACACTGCAAGAGCTGTGTTATAAGCCGCCCCCACCTTCTCTTTGTTTCAGGGTAAGGCACACAGCATGCTTTGTGCACTCCTACCGGGCGCCTTGCACTCTAACCTCAGCCCAGCAAATGACTGGCAGCTGCTCTATCCTCTAGTTTCCAGGCCTCCCCATGGTCACTTGATGCCCAGAACGAAGGGCTTCCCACCCCTGATTCCCACTTTCAACCTAACTCCTGCTGTCCTATAAAACTCAGTTCCTGGCCCCTTGTCCTAGGAACAGTCCAGCTTCTCTACCACAGTGAGCAACCACAGCATCCCTTATACCAGTCTAACATTCTGTTGACTTGTTTGTCTCCCATCCTCAACTCCTCAAATGATCCTTCAGCAAAACTCTGTCTCATTCCTCTATGGTTCCATTGCTCTGGGCCCAGTGTCTGGTCCATAATAAATATTAGTTAAAGATGGAACATAGACCTAAACATGAAACCTAAATAAAACTAGAAAAGTGCTAGAAGAAAACAGGAGAAAATCTTTGTGACTTTTTGAGTTAGGCAAAGATTCAGATGCAACACTGAAAGCATGGTCTATAAAATAAATTTTAAAAAACTCTGATAAACTGGACTTCATCAAAATTTAAAGCTTCTGCTCTTCAAAAGACATTGTCAAGAAAATGAAAAGACAAGACACAGACTAGAAGGGAAGAATCTGCAAAATACAAAATTGATCAAGGACTTGATTCCTGCATTTATAAAAAACTCACAAAATTCAATAATAACAAAACGCACAACTCAATGTAAAATGGTCAAAGATTTAAACAAATATTTTGTCAAAGAAGATATACAGATAGCAAGTAAGCACATGAAAAGATGTTCAACAGCATTATTCATTAAGTAAATGCAAATTGAAATCACAAGGAGATATTACTATATATCTATTAGAATGGCTAGAAATTAAAAGAAAAGAAAACAAAATCGAGTGCTGGCAAGGATATAGACCAACTGGAACTCTCATTCTCTACTGGTGGAAATGCAAAATGGTATAGCTGTTTTGTAAAACAGTGTAGCAGTTTCTTATAAAATTCCTAGTTGTAACACCTGGATCAAGTTGTCACACCTGGAAAAATACTACATAGTATATGGTTCCATTGATATGAAATTCTAGAAGAGGCAAAAATAATGTAGAGTGACAGAAGGCTGGGTGATCAGTGCTTGCCTGGGGCCAGGGGGTGGGGAGGGTACTGATACCTGGGAAAGGGACTTTCCATAAGGGGACACAAAGGGAGCTTTTTAGGGTGATGAAAAAGTTCAATATCTTGCTTGTAGTGGTGGTTCCTTGGGTGTATACATTTACCAAAAGTCATTAAATTGCACATTTAAATGAGGCATTTGTTGAGACTCAGAATCTAGAAAACTGATTAGGATCCTGTCACTGTCCTTCATCCCCTCTATATCTAGCCAGTCATCAAGTCCTATAACTCGAATTCCAAAATATCTCCTGATCTTCCTCTGCTCTTTATTCCCAGTGCTTCACATCATACTGGGATCAGAATTACTGCTGGTTTCCCTACCTATAGTCAAGGCAATTCCACCGTCTGCCGCCATGCTGCTAGTAGGTTTTCTAAAACATATACCCACTTATGTCCCCCGTCTGCTTAAAAACCTTCCACCACGCCCCCCCCTTTCAGGATGAAGACCAAATTCCATATGTCAGGCTTCTCACAACCTCGCACCCACCCCGCAGCCCTACTTCTAACCATTCTCTCATATACCCACTGCAGAGACCTGCTCCTGCACCGGACTGTTTGCTCCCTGAAAGCACCATGATACCTTGCAACTCCAAGCCTTCACACATTCCACCCCCTGGCTGCAACATTCTCCCATTCCCTCAGCCCGTTAACTCCTACTCATCATTCCAGGCTAAGCTGAAGCATCCCTGACTAAGTAATCTTTCTGCTCAGTCTGATCCACTACTGGATTAGATACCCCTCCTTTTAACGTTGGCACCCGTAATGCTGCACTATAACCGCTTTAACTGGTTTGTCTGTCTCTTACCTAAGCATCCAGAGTGGGCGCCATATTTTTCGCCTCTGGATATTTGAAATCAAGCGGATCCCTACACACAGAAAGTGCTCAATAAGTGTTTCTGGGTATTTCTGATGAATTAATGAATGAATACTAAAAAACAGTGTTAGTCCACCGACAGGCTCCGATGCATGAAAAGAGGGAGACGCTTGAGGATAAAGTGGTATTTGACCTTAAGTCTTATTATAGGCTGAATGGTGTCTCAACTGCCCTGCCCCCGGCACAAATTCATATGTTGAAGCCCTAACCCCAGCACCTCGGAATATGACTGTACTTGAAGTTATAAAGAGGTAATTAAGGAAAAACAAGATCATTGGTATGGGCCCTAATCCAATTACTGATGTCATAAGAAAAGGATTGGGACACAGACCTGGAGGGGAGACCATGTGAAAACACAGGGAGAAGACGGCCATCTATAAGCCAAGAAGAGAGGCCTCAGAAAGAACCAACCCTGATAACACCTTGATCTTGGACTTTTAAATTTCCATTGTTTAAGCCATCCAGGCTGTGGTACTTTGTTATGGTAGCCCTGGCGAACTCGTACAGTTTGGATGGGGAGAAGTTGATAAGTGAACACTGGAAGAAAGGGCTTTCAAGGTGAGCAGCACACCCAAAGGCAGGTAAAGTGTATTATAGGACGTGTACATGAGCTTGGTTTAGTTTGGCAGAAGTGGTTGAGCGCTGTAGGGAATATTGGAAGAAGGGTTGGCAGCAGACCGTGGAGGTCAAAAGCCAGGTTAAGGAGTTTAGACTTTACTCTGTAGGCCAGAGTGCTTCATCCTCATGTGACTGATGGCAATTCAGTATTGTCTGTGACTGAAGTAAGCAGCTAGCTGGCAAGACCATGAAGCAGGCACTGGGATATCAAATATTTGTTAATTTAAAAGTTCTCTTTGTAATTTTAATGTGAGATACTCAAAACCACACATCATGGCTCTTTTGTGAAAAGTCAGAGCATTGACAAGAGCAACAAATACTGGTATCCTGACAACCAGAAGGGCCATATGCCATTGACTCTCCGTGCAGGCTATACTGCTAATGCACACAATCTTCTTCCAACCTGGCTCACCCTTATCCACAGCACTCTTCGTAAAACATAGGTCAGATCCTGTCACTCCTTTGCTCAAAATCCTCCCACAGGCCCCTATATCCAGTAAAATCCAAGCCCTCGCAACCATGGTTCACAAATACTGCCCTCAGGTCCTTACTACTCCAGCCTCTCCTCCTGCTCCCCCTTCATTCCTTGCCCTTCCCTGCACTGGGAATAGGAAAGTCAGGCCCAAAAGAAATCATGGGGATTTGCTAGCTGATACAATCCAATAGCTGACAACCATTTTATCCGTTTGTTCACTCAACAGACCCTTCTGGAGCACATGCTGTGTCTCAGGCAATGTGAAGGCAACACATACAGGAATAGACAAACATAACCCCTGCTCAGCTGGGGTTCATGGTCCAGAGCAGGTGACTATCAAATAGTCCTGAAAATACAAGATTTCAACTGGAACTCAAGGGGGTCACACAGTGCTATTAGAGCTTATCCTAGGAAAAGTATGATCAAGTCAGGGAGGAAAGCCTGAGAAGGTTCCGTGAGGAAAAGACATTCCCAGGATAATAGGCATTAACTAGATGAGAAAGTGGAGAACATAGACAGGCAGAGGTAATAGAAAGATAAGGGAAAGAAATACTGTGGCAGGAAAGCAAGCCTGGGAGACTCAAAGACTCTGTGGTTGCAGAAATGAGGGCAAGAGGGAGCCTTATGGCACCAGGCTAAAGCAGGAGAGAGTCCTTGGGGACCAAGCCTCACCGCCCTGAGCCCGTCAATGCCCGTCATCTCCTGGCAATGGCCAAGGAGATGATCAAATTGTCAGCAGGCCATAGCAATTCATAAAAGCTGTTGCAGCACCTCCCAGTGTTTGGGCTCCTCTCATGTAGTCAAGGCTCCCAAGTAGCAGAGGTGATTCCAGGACTCTGGCAATCCTTCCTTTACTGATGCACAGACCTCTCCATCAATGAAATTAATGACAGATCTTGGCATGCAGTGGGTACCAGAGAGGTTCTCAAGCCCGAAGGCTCAGTAAACACTTACATTTACAACCCAGACCGTTGCCCTAGGAACTTGCCCTTTTTCTACTTGACTGCATACATCCCTCCCCAGATCCTCTGCTGCCTCCCTATGGGGCCACTGATTAGGTCACTTCCTTCAGGCACTCGAGGCTCTCCTCATTACAAGGAGGCCCATTACTGCAGCACCAGGTGTGGCTCCCAAGGCTGTTTCAGAGGGACCCTGTCTCCCTGGCTGCCGCACATTCCTGGCTTACCTCACTCTTGTGATTGTACAAAATAAATAAGTGCTCTCCAGTCTCCTCTTATTTCATATCTTTCTTGCAGCATCCTCCCTAAATTCACTGAGTAGAGTGTCATTTTCTTACTGGCTAAATGTCTTTCCATATGTAGCATCACTTTGTGATCAGAGCAACCCTGTAGGCCTTACAGACCACATTACCAACAACGTTTTATTTTAACTTTTAAAGTTAGCATTATTTCATTTTCATTGTTTCTCATTTACAGTAAGTTACAAAGCTTCCTTTTAAAATATGTTAATAATGTAAGTCAGCTTTAGGAACTTTAATGAGTAAGTGATGGTAAGTGGCTCTGGCAAAAAATTGTGAAAAGAGGAACTAAATGTCTAAAATCAGGAAAACAGTAGTCTCAGTGAAAGGAATGAAGAAATGGCAGTAGGGATGAAAAGAAGGGGGTGAAATTTGAGAGATTTGAGTGATGGAATCAGCATGAGTTTCCAAGTGGTAGCATGTGGCCAAAGGAGAGGGAGCCTCAAAGAAGATGCTGATGTTTCACCCATCTTCTTAGAATAGCCTCATGGCTGCCCCCTCTTGAGCACACGTCTACAGGAGCTCTTGTCTATTATTCTCCATTACGGCCCCCTATTTGGTAGCTTCATAGCAATGCTCACAATCAATTTTAATGTGTCTGCTGCACCCACAAGCTGGCACATTTTCTCTTCTGCTCACCCTTGTTTCCACAGGGCCTACCACACTGCCTGGCTAGAACCAGGTGCTAGATAGCTGCTAAATGAATAACAAGATGGATGGCTATTTTGAACTCTGCATGATGGCTTTTTAAAATAGAGATAAGGAACACATCTGAAAAGGGAAGTGAAGAGCATAGTGAGTCTGGGGTGGACTCTACAAGTCGTGCTTGTGGGGATGGCTTATATGTAGCATGAAAACAGGGACCGAACTGTTTAGAGGTCAGTGCTTATCAATGTAGCAACTTTGCCTCTATGCCTCTCAAACTGAGTTTTCTCAACCAGTTTCTTGTTTCTTTTCCTAAACATAAGTTAAAACCCATAGAGAATGTTAAAACACTGTCCCCCAAATGCTCACTCTTCCTAAAATTTGTCATGTACTTTCTCAATCCTGAGCCTTTACATGTAGGTTCATGCTCTTTAAAATTTTCTTACCTCTGGAAAAATGTCTATTCATTTATTTACACAAATAATAGACGAATACAGACTCATAAAAAATTCAAACACAGAAGTATGTCTAGCAAAAGGTGAGAGATGTGGTACATATATACAATGGAATATTACTTGGACATAAAAAAGAGTGACATCTTACCATTTGCGACAACATGGATACACAAAAAGATTACTGTACTGAGTGAAATAGGTCAGACAGAGAAAGACAAAACCATATGATTTCGTTTATATGCGGAATCTAAAGAGCAAAATAAATGAACAAACAAAACAGAAATAGACTCATAGATACATTTAAAACCCAGACCATTGCCCATTTCAATGGTTGCCAGATGGGAGGAGGGTTAGGGGGTGATGAAAAAGGTGAAGGTATTAAGAAGTATAAATTGGTACTTACAAAATAGTCATGGGGATGTGAAATGCAGCATAGGGAATATAGTCAATAATATTGTAATAACTATGTATAGTGCATGGTGAGTACTAGACTGATCGGGGGGATCACTTTGTAAATTATATAAATGTCTAACAACTATACTGTATACCTGAAACTAACATAAAATAATATTGAAGGTCAACTGTAATTTTAAAAAAATTTTAATTAAGTTAAAAAAAAAGTGAAAGAGACCTTGCTCTAATTCTATTTCCTTCTCTAGAAGTAACATAGTAAACAGCTTGATATTACATGTCTAGTACTTTTAAAAAATAAATTTTATATACACACGAATACATAGTTTAGCTTTCTTAACATGAATAATAAAAAATTTAAGGTAAATACGATTATATGCCTACTTAAAAAGATACATTAAAGTACAGTAAAGTACTATTCTAAGATACATTAAAGGTATGCACATTTTATATTTGGTAGCTTTTGGAAAATTACCATTAGTAAAATCTTCACTAATTCTTGTTCCTATTAGTTGTGACTGCCAGTGCCCATCTCCGTATATTCTCTTTGACACCGTATGTTATTTATGTTTTCATTTTTTCCCAATATGTTGCAGGGAAAATGATATTTCATTATTATTTCAATTTGCATTTCCATGATCCTCAGTGAGGTTGAATATTATGTTTACTGGCCATTTGCATTTCTTCTGTGAATTACCTGTTTATAAAAATAAGTATAAATTGCAGTTTATAAATTGCTTTTTCCTATTTTTTCTTTGTATGTTTATCTTTTTCTAATTGATTTGCAGGAATTCTTTTATAGTGGTATGTACATTGCATATATTTGTCACTTGCCTGTCTCTCAGTGTACCAAGTTTTTAATGTATATAGAGTCAAATGTGTAATTCTTCCTCTGTCTCCCAAGATTATATGAAAGGTTGTCTTGGACCATAAAGGGAAAGAATGACACATTTGACTCTATATGAGAAATATATAATGCACATTTATGTATATAAAAACACACATAGGTAAGTTAAATACTCTCCATATATATCTATATACATCAAATACTTTTTGAGTGTTCTTTTTAAATTTAGCTTTTATTTCCTCACTCCAACAACCCATAGAGTGGACACTATGACTATTCCCATTTTACAATTAATAAGACTAAGGGACATAAATAAAGACAGCGATCTGTCTCCAGAGCCCATGCTCTTAATAAAACTTCATTTTGAATTTTTGACAAAAAAGTCAAAAATATACAGTGGAGAAAGAAAAGCCTCTTCAATAAACGGTGCTGGGAAAACTGGAAAGCCACGTGCAAAAGAATGAAACTAGACTGTTGCCTATTACCACACACCAAAATTAACTCAAAATGGATTAAGGACTTGACTATAAGACCTGAAACAATAAAATGCATAGAAGAAAACATAAGAACTAAACTCAAGGACCTTGGACTTAAAGAGGATTTTATGAATTTGATCTCAAAGGCAAGAGAAGTAAAAGCAAAAATAAATGAATGGGACTACATCAAACTAAAAAGCTTCTGCTCAGCAAAAGAAACCATCAACAAGGTAAAGAGAGAACCACCCAAATAGGAAATATATTTGCAAGCAATGCCTCTGATAAGGGCCTAATATCCAAAATATACAAAGAATTCATATGATTCAATAACAACAAAAACACAAATGATCCAATCAAAAAATGGGCAGAGGACCTAAACAGACACTTCTCCCTAGAGGACATACAAATGGCCAACAAATACATGAAAAGATGCTCAACATCGCTAGCTATTAGGAAAATGCGAATCAAAACCACAATGAGATACCATCTCACACCTGTTAGAATAGCTATAATCAACAGGACAAGTAATAACAAATGCTAGAGAGGATGCGGAGAAAAAGGAACCCTCATATACTGCTAGTGGGACTGCAAATTGGTACGGCCACTATGGAAAACAGTATGGAGTTTCCTCAAAAACCTAAGAATGGATCTGCCATATGATCCAGCAATCCCTCTATTGGGTATTTACCCCAAAGACTTGAAAACTCATATTTGTAAAGATATTTGCACACCGATGTTCATACCAGCATTATTCATAATGGCCAGGACATGGAAGCAACCAAAGTGTCCTACGATAGATGATTGGCTAAAGAAGCTGTGGTACATATATACAATGGAATATTACTCAGCCATAAGAAGAGATGAAATACTGCCATTTGCAACAACATGGATGGACCTTGAAATAATCATACTAAGCAAAATAAGTCAGACAGAAAAAGTTGAAAATAACATGGTATCACATATATGCGAGATATAAAACTGAAAGCAACAAATGAACAGGGCAAACACACAGAGACTCATGGACATAGACAATGGACTAGTGGTTACCAGAGGGGAGGGAGTGGGGGAGGAGGGGGAAGGTAGACAGGAGAAAATAAATAAATAAATAGATAGACAAATAAATAAATAAATAGATGGATAGCTAGATAGATAGATAAAGAATTTTTAAAAACTTCATTTGACTCAATGTCAGTTCATACAACTCATTCTCTCTACGCATTATAAAACAACAAAAATTAATGCAATTTGATAATGGCACAGAAAGTTAGTTCCTGTAAATAAAACAGATGATCCAGAAATATCATTTAACACAGAAAAACTGAAGTTATAAAAGTACAAAATAATAAAATATTAGAGAACAAACATTGCTCATAAATGGTATTGGAAAAACTGCTTAGCATAATTTTTTTAAGTTAGTTTAAATCCACTTTTCATGTCAGCCATGAAAGTAAAAACTAGAAGGAAAAATCCCTTAAAAAAGGATAATTTAGATCACTAAATTAGTAAGAAGAATTAGAAAAAAAGTGGACGGACTTAGATATATAAAAATGTTAAATGGCTGCATGTTTCTAAAAAAACTCATTTTAAAAAGGTATATAATAGTCTGGGGAAAATAACTGACAAAAAATATGGCAAAGAAATCTTATTAAAAAGTCATATAAATTGATGAATAATAGAAAGGCAATAAAATCCTAATAAATAAATGAACAAATAAGTACAACTCGTAAATAAGTGTGTGAAAAAAATATTCAGCTTGACTACATTTAAAAATATGCAAAATTACAAAAGAGGGGTCCTGTTTTTGCCTAGTCTTTTATCGTTGTTTTTGTTTTTATGATACTGTCACTGGTGGAATGGATAAATTAAGCTGGTACTCTCTCATGGAGTGTCGACAGAAAGCAATTTAGCAACGCGTACAAGGCACCATTAAAATATTCATGTATTTTTTACCCAGTAATCCCATGTCTGAGAATCTAGTCTACAGATCTAGTCCAAAAGCATGAGTAAAGTTGTATGGGCAAGAAAGTTACTGAAGTATTACTTATAATAGGAAGAAAGAACAGTGGAGAGAGAGAGAGAGAAAAAGAAAGGGAGAAAAGGAGAAAAGAAAGAAAAGCAAGAAAAGCAATGCAAATTTGAAGAACAGAGAATAAATAGTTAAGTAATTTATAGAAAAATGACTTACTAGAACATTATACACTCTTAAAAATAATTGTGAAACCAGTATAAAAAATCTTATACTATAATATCTAGTTGGACAGGTAGAAAGAAATATTGAGATTTTAAGTTGTTTCAAGGCATGGGATTGAGTCATTATTTTCTCTAATTTCTTAACTTACTCTGGATTTAAAAAGACCTAAATTCCAATCCCAGCTACTCCATTCTACCCACCAGTCTATCTGACTAACCTTAACCAAGTTACATCACCTTTCTATGCCTCAGTTTGCTCACCTATAAAGTGAAGATTATAAATGTAAACACCTCATTGAACTACTGTGAGAATCAAATGAGATAATGCTTCTGAAGAACTTGACTGCTGTACCTACCAAACAGTAAGCACTCAAAAATGCTATTTTTATTATTAAAAAGATTTCACGTTTTAAAACTAAAATTAAAATGAGGGGAAAAGATACTTCACATGGAGTGGCTTTTTTTTTCAACTGCAAGTTTAGTATTGTTAATTTTGACTTCCTCTACTTTTGTGGGTTTCTCCTGCTAAGAACAGACAACACTTACATATAAACTCAGTTGGCAAGAGAAAGATTAAAGGAAGTGAAACGGCTACTCTAAACTAGAACCATGTAAAAATATATAGTCTATGGAGTTTAGTTGTAAAGGAACAAACGGAGTCATATTAGTGACGACTAAAGTAGAAGAAGCAAATGCATGTCTTTACATTTGCGTTCTAATTAGGTGAGGGAATCACATTTCTTGAGTAAACTTAAAATATGGACTTCCTATATTACTGGGCTAAATATTTTATTCTAATAAGAAATTAGCTCAGTGGAAAAAGGAAATAAAAATCTCAAACTTAATTTCTAGAAAACAGAGCGGTGAAGAGACTTTTCAAAATAGTTTGAATCCCTTATGGGGGCTAATAGGAGTAGGACAAAATACTGCCTACACAGAAACCAAATAAAAAATAACTTCCTAGAAAAGCCTCTATCTTTGTCATATCTTTGAAATTCAGCCATGTAGGCCTCCTAAACATAATGTTTGGTCCAGATAGCAAGCACTGGGACATTATTGGGCCCTCCGTTAGATGAGAAGGCATACTCCGAAGTGCTGATCTTCAGGGGTAGAAGGCTCTAGAACCTTTGGGGGCCTAAGAACCAGTCAAGTGGGCAGTTCTCTCTACAGGACTTTAGATTTTCCACACCTGGTAAGAAGAATGCACAGAAAGCCTTATTCACCTTAGTTGTGAAAAATAGATCTCCACACGGCTAGTAATTAGTATCCGTAGAGAGGATTTCTTTTCCAAAGAACGGTATACATTAAACTTTCAGTTAGCATTAATTATCCTAACTTTGCAAGATGAAAAAATAACAGGCAATACAAAAAGACTATTTTTCAAGATGTCGGAAAATGAGTTTCAAATTCATTTTTGGCCCCCCAAAAACATGCATGTAATATTAGATTATCTAGTTCATGAACCACAAATGAATGTATTAATAATAATGCCTTAGTCATATCAAGATCCACTGGGTACGTTTGACAGTACACCTAAAGCCAAAGAACCTCTCCCCCCAGATAGAGCTATTCTAAGATTTTCCATCCCTATCTTAAATAATAACTAACTGTGTACTTACTGCAAAACCTTTTGCTTCTCGTGCTTCTCTGGAGCTGCTGACCTCGATCAGCAAGTCAGCCACACTATTCTGGCGTTTGGTGCTGGCCAGGGAGGAAAACCACAAGAGGCTGAGGCAGTAAGCATTTGAGCAATGCTTCACTCAGGAAGCAGGCGGGCTCTGCTTTCCAGGGCCTCTGACAGCCTCTCCCTCTGTCTCTCATAGTCTCTCATAATCTCTCTCTCTGTAATCTCTCTCTCTAATCACCTATATATATATCCCACCCACCCTCTCTCTCTCTCTCTCTCTCTCTCTCTCTCTCTTTCTCTGTCTCCCATCTCTGTCTCTCAGCACACAGAGCACAAAATCATTTCTATCCTACTGGTTCCTGAATACTTAATGTGTATCTCTCTAAAACATAAGGATTTGAGATGTACACTGACTAGTTTCTTCCTGTTTGCTCCCCGAAATATCAAAGAGAATAAAGAAAAAAAAAATAGCCAATCTGTTCTTCAGAAATGAATCTGCCCTGAAGCCTCAGGGCCCCTCACTTACATGACCTGTAGGTTGTAGAATGTTCTAGTTAGGATGGAGAACTCCGGTAACAATCAAGAAGCATTTCAAAGCAGGCAGTTCCGATAAGCTGACTCAAGGGATCTTGGAGGTAAGGCATGTGGATCTCCAAGGCTCTGGTAATTTGTTAGAATTTCTTTTTCATTCTAAGTAAATACTTTTATACCTAATTTTGAATTCAGAGAGCTCCAAAATTATACGAGCACTCTCAGAAAATCTGGGGTCCACGTGCCCTGCCACTACATGTAGCCCACAAGCCCAATGACAATGATCTCCTGCCAACAGGAAGCAAGCATGCTGCACGGGAAAAATAAATGGAAGAAATTTTTTGCAGGGAAACAAGCTACATGTATTATATCCACACTCACCAAAAACTGGAGTCATCAGGGCTAGGCTGAGCTTAGTCACTGCCATAAGTTGAATTTAATTGCTATTTTACTGGATAGTAGGTGCGAAAAGCATCCTAGCTCTTTCATGGCAGAGGGCTCTCAGCAGGCATATGAGTTTGCAGAGCCTCAGTGACACTGAATCCTTGATGTTCACTATAGTTCCATCCCCCACATGCAGACTGCCATTCTAATCACAGACCAGAGTAAAGAGCTGTCCTCACACAGCTTAGTGCTGGCCTTCCCCATCCAGGAGTATTATTACAACTCTGGCCCCACGTCCCCCTGGCAAATGCTGCCACCTTTGGTGGCCCTCCCTCTTTGCCTTAAATAAAGCAAGAGGCATAATGCTGGGACCTGCCATCGCTCAGATATATCCACCTTCTTGAGAGTCAGGGGCATACAGGGACTTACTTTATCTGAGTGTTTCTCCAGTGCGTGGCAGCATGGCACAGACACTGAAGGTGGTAGTGATTGGGACTTTGCAGATGACAGAATTCCAATTCAACCTTGCTTAAGTAAAATGCAAATTTATTGTCTTGATGAACTGGAAAGTCTAGGGATGAATTCAAGCTGGCTTTAAGCTTGGGGTGCTAATGTCACTGGAAATCTGTTTTTCATTATCTCTTGGCTCTGCTCCCTTAAGTTCACTTCATTCAAACACAGGAACTCTTGGGATGGGAAAACCTTTCCCAGGAGCATTCCAGGATAGAGGTCTTTGGAATTCAAGAACTCAGAAGAAGGAAGACACTCCTCAGAAAAAACCCTAGTGTGATATTGTCCAACCCAGTGGCCAGAGAGAGGGACACAGGTGATTGAGACCCCTCTAGTTATGAGAAGAGTAGTTCCCAAAAGGAAAAATGCTGGATAAACAAAAAAGTATGAGCTAGTCACCCACTAGTGACTTGGATTATTAAGACTTTCATGTGATCCTGTCTTACTTCCCCAATTGGACTGTAAATGTATTAATAGAAGGATCTATACAAAATGTTAATTAACAGTGATTATCCCTGGAATTGTGGGTCATTTATGTTTTAAACTTACATTGTATCTTCTAAATTTTCTAAAACAAGTAGATATGAAATTGTATAATAAAATTATATAATGAGATAGATTATTTCATGCTAAACAAATATCCTATGTACAAAGTAAAATATATATATAATATTTATGAACAAATCTGGTAAGAAAATTGCAGTCACCCTCAAAAAATCTATAACATTTTACCGAATGATAAAAAAGAGGACTGGATGAAAAAACGTACCATGTTCTCCAAATGAGATATTCATTCTCCACAAAATAATTTTATAAATGTGTTGTAATTTCAGTAAAATTCTAATAGGACTAGAAGTGTGAAAAAATTCTTTATAAATTATCATAAAATTCACCTCATAAAATAATTAATTCTTCTCTGTAAAAGAAAATTCTTGAAAAAAAATAATGAAAGTGGATTTGTACTCCTAGATATTAAAATAGATGAGAAAAGTAAAATAATTACAATAGTATGGTTCAGGAATAGAAAGAAAATCAGTGAATCATAACAAAGCACCAAAAGAAGAATTTAGGTTATGATAAAGATGGCATTCCTAATCTGAGGATAAAAAATTCATTGTTTTTTAAATGGCGCTGGGAAAATTAGCTAATCATTTACGAAAAAAATATAGACTCCTACCTCACACCATATACCCAAATGAATTCTGATGGACTAAAGATTTAAGTGGAAAAAAAGAGAAGCGTTATAAGAGCTAGAAGAAAATAGAGGGGATTATATATCTTGACACGGTGAGAAAGGCCTCTCTGAACCCACATACTAAAGCAGAATACATAAAGAAAAAACAGATTTGACTACTTGAAAGTCAAAACCCTCTGCAAATAAAAAAAATACTATAGAGGGAGGTAGATAGAGGTAAGGGAGGGATCAAATATTTGGTGGCAGAAGGAAATTTGACTTTGGATGGTGAACACACAATGCAATATACATATGATATATTATTGAATTGTACACTTGAAATCTATTTGCTTTTATTAACTAATGTCACCCCAATAATATTATTTAAAATAAATAAATAAATAAATAAATAAATAAATAAATGAAACTATAAACAAAATGTAAATACCAATGACAAGACGAGATGAACATCTGAGCATAACCTTTGGTTTAGTTATTCCGTTTGTAGGAATGTATCCTATGATGTGCAAGAGTTAAAGCTTATCTTTGATTATAACAATGACAATAAAGAAAATAATTAAAAGTCTAATCGGTCAGATTATGATATATCCACATAGTTTAAATATTATACAGCCATTAAAAGTGACACTATATCAATATTCCCATGATATAGCTGCAAAAATCCTCAATAAAATAACTACCAAATCTAGCAACATATATAAAGGATTATGATCAAGTGGGATTTATCATAGGAAGTCAAGGTTGGTCCAACACCTGATAGTCAATGTAATACATCATATTAATAGAATAAAGATTGCCAGATGGGAGAGGAGTTTGGGGGTGGGTGAAGACAGTTAAAGAATTAAGAAGTGGTAGTTACAAAATTGGTAGTTACAAAATAGTCAAGGGGATGTAAAGTATAGCATAAGGAATATAGTTAATTACATTGTAATAATTATATATGGTGTCAGATGGATACTAGATTTATTGGGGTGATCGCTTTGTAAGTTATATAAATGTCTAATTATGAAGTTGTACACCTGTAACTAATATAACATTGTATGCCAACTGTTATTAAAAATAAATTATTTTAAAAAATAAAATAAAAGCGATTTTACTAAAAAAAAAAAAGAATAAAGAACAAAACCATATAATCATCTCAAGATACAGAAAAGGCATCTGGCAAAATCTAATGCACCTTCATGATAAAAATACTCAACAAACTAAGGAATAAAGAGAAATTCCTTAACTTGATAAAAAATCAACTACAAAACACCCCAGCAACCAACATTATACTTACTGGTAAAACTCTGAAAGTTTTCTTCTAAGATCATAAACAAGATAAGGATGTCTCTGCCCTCACCACTTCTAGTCAACATTATACTAGAATCTTTAGCCAGAAAAATTAGGCAAGAAAAAGAAAGAAAAGGCATCTGATTGAAAAGAAAGTAAAAATATCTCTATTGGCAGATGACATGGTCTTGTATGTAGAAAATCCTAAAGAATTTACAACAAAAAAGAGCTAATAAACTTGTTTAGCAAGGTTGTAGCATATAAAAGGCTTTTTTATTTCTATACACTTACAATGAACAATCCAAATACATTAAGAAAACAATTCCATTTACAATAGTATCAAAAAGTATAAAATATTTAAACATATATTTAACAAAATATGTGCAGGACTTGTACACTAAAAACTACAAAGCACTGAAAAAACTGAGGAGTCTTAAATAATGACAGATATCCCATGTTCGTGTATTGTAAGACTTAAGATGACATATTTCTCAAATTGATGTACAAATTCAATGCAACCTCCATCAAAATTCTAGCTGCTCTTTTTGCAGAAATTAGAAGCTAATTCTATAACTCTATGGAAATGCAAGGGACCCAGATCAAACCATCTTGAAAAAGAAAAACAAAGTAGGACTCACACTTCCCATTTCAAAACCTACTACAAAGCAATAGTAATCAAGACTGTATGGTAGTGACATAAGGATAGACTTATAAAGATTAAAAGAATACAATTTAGAGTACAGAAAAGAACACATTCATTTATGGACACTTGATCTTTGACAAGGGTGTCAAGAAAATTCAATGGTGAAAGATCAGTCTTTTCAACAAATGGTGCTGGGACAACTGTATATCTACATGCAAAAGAATGAAGCTAGGCTCCTACTTCATACCACATACAAAAATTATCTCAAAAATGTAAGAGCTAAAAATATAACATTCTTAGAAGAAAACATAAATGAAAAACTTCTTGACCTTAGATTAAGAAAAATTTTCTTAGATATTATATCAAAGATATAGGCAACCAAACAAAAACTAGATAAACTGGACTTTATAAAACTTAAACACTTTTCTGCATTGAAGGACATTATCAAGAAAGTGAAAATATTACCCACATAATGGGAGAAAATATTTATAAATCACGTACCTAATAAGGATTTATTATCCAGAATATATAAAGAACACTTACAACTTGATAATAAAAAGGCAAATAACCCAACTAAAAAATGGGCAAAGGATCCAAAGAAACATTTCTTCAAAGAGAATATAAAATATACAAATGGTCAATAAACACATGAAAAATGTTCACCATCATTAGACACTAGGGATATGCAAATTAAGCTACAATAATATACCACTTCATACCTACTAGGATGGCTATAGCCAAAAAGACAGACAATAACAAGTGTTGACAAGAATGTGGAGAAACTGAAACCCTCATAATTGTTTGTGAGAATGTAAAATGGTGTGGCCACTGTGAAAAACAGTTTGGCAGTTTCTCAAAAAGTTAAACACAGAGTTACCATGTGACCCAACAACTTCACTCTTTGGTGTATACCCCAAAAAACTGAAAACAGTTCAAACAAAAAGCTGTACATGAATGTTTGCACTATTCACAACAGCCAAAAGGTAGAAAAAATCCAAATGTCCATCAACTGATGACAAAGGAATGTTATTCAAGAGTAAAAAAAAAAATGAAGTAAAAAAGAAATGAGTTACTGATATATGCTACAACATAGATGAATCTTGAAAACATTATACTGAGTAATAAATCCAGACACAAAAGGCTGCATATTGTATGATTACATTCATATTAAATTTCCAGAATAGGTAGATCCATAAATACAAAAAGTAGGTTATGGCTGTCGTGGGATGAAGGAAGGGACAAATAGGAAGTGACTGCTAACAACTTTAAGATTTCTTTTAGGGGTAATAAAATTTTTCTGAAATTTTATAGTGGTGACTATTATACAACTTTATGAATATTCAAGAAAATTTCTGTATTGTATACTTCAAAAGTGTGAATTTTATGATATGTGAATTATATTTCAATTTCAAAAGTGATATTGTAAAAAAGTCAATGATATAGAATAATGATGACAATATATTTAGCAGAAAATAGATGATAAATGGTATATACAGTTGGAGGCCATATTTACATTAGGCAAAGAAAAAAGACTTAGAGAAAATTGATATATTAAAAATGGTAGTTCTTCTCACCCTTGTTAAAGATTACTTGTAAAGATTTGTATATATTTGTGAATTAATTTCTAGAATCTCTAGCCTGGTCCATTGGTTAATATGTCTATTCGTATGCCAGTACCATACTGTTTTGATTATAGGTTTAAATCAGAAGTGCAATGCCTCTAGCTTTGTTCTTCTTTCTCAAGATTGATTTAGCTATTTGTGATTTCTTTTGTGGTTCCATATGAATTTTAGAATTGTTTTTCCTATGTCTATAAAAAATGCCACCTGTATGTTAATAGAATTTGCATTGAATCTGTAATAGAGAAAGGATAGTTTCTTCAACAAATAGGGTTGGGAAAACCAAATAATAGCCACAAGCAAAAGAATAAAATTGGATCCTTATCTTAAACCATAAACAAAATCAATTCAAAATAAAGACTTAAACATAACACCTGAAACTGTAAAACTCCTAGAAAAAAAACATAGGGAAAAAGCTTCATGACACTGGTCTTGGTAATGACTTCATGGATATGACAGCAAAAGCATAGGCAACAAAAACAAAAATAAACAAGCAGAAATACATCGAACTAAAAAGGCATCCGCACAATGAAAACTAAGTAAAAAGGCAACCTACATGGTCAAAATGGTGAAGTAGGTAAATGCTGTGCTCACCTCCTGCCACAACCATATCAAAATTATAACTAAACTACAAAACAACCATCATTAAGAATTGCCTGAAGTCTAGTTGAACATGTGTCCTAAAACTAAAGATATATAAAAGAAGCCATATCGACACTAGTAGGAGGAACAGGCACGAGGAACAAGCTGGTTGCACACTTATGTGTAGTGGTTAAAAATGAGAATGGATATCTCAGCTGTGGTGGAGCTGCCTGAAGAGAGACCCACACCAGCCCCACCAGGCTCCCCAACTCAGGGTTCTAGTTCCAGGAAGAGAAGTTGTTAAGAACTCAAGGGGTCCATTTGCCTGCAAGCATCCAAGTCAAACAAAATGCAAACAGGAAATTGCAGCAAAGAAAGTAAAGGTTTATTTAAGGAACTGGTGCCAAGCCCAGAGACACAGGTGAGCTAGTGCTCTCAAGCACCTGACTCCCCGATGGCCTCTAGTGGCTAGGTTATATAAGGGGAAAAATCACTGGTCATGGTTACTATGGGAGTTGGGGTCAGGGGCTCTACTGATTGGCCAGGGCTAAGGTACAGGGCAATTGATCATGACATTAGGTCCTGATATCAGTCATGCCATTGTTCTGTTTGGTTTTCAGGGAATGTGTTCTGTGGAGCTGTTGTTCCACTTTCATGAGTCCAGAGCTAAGACATAATTGAGGCCATGGTGCTATCTTTGTTTGACTAAAACCTTATTTTAGTTTAAAATTTGGTTATTGCAGCTTGGTCATGGTTGATAGACCTGAAGCTTTAATCTTAAATGAGCTGGATGCTGACCAGAACCTAACATCCTAAGGGCTTAATGGTAAAAGGAGTGGACATATAGTCTATGTACAGGTAGGAGGATCTAGTGGAAAAAATGAAATGTGAGTCATAGTTCTGTCAGGCCAAACAAAGCTAGCTTGGATTAAAGCAAAATGTATGCTAAATAAATGAAGTTCTTGTGCAGTTACAAAGTCCCCATAACTTCTGGATGTGAAAACCAGCAGAGATTGTCACTGAGAGAGATGGAAAGCTGCTGAAGTTCCAGGTACTCTACTTAAAGGGCCTGTGCACAGACTTATTGACAGACTCACTTGCTCTGAGCTCCAGTGCTGGAAGAGTAGCTAAAAAGGGGACATAGGAGGAGTAAGTGGCTTCAGGGCGAGGGCTGGAGGTGCAGCTTTCTCCCAGAGAGAAGTGCTGGCAGAAGTCATTGTTCCTTTGTTGAGCCCTCCCCCCACCCTGCCTGCATGCACAAGCTGGCACCATATCTGAGTCTCCATCAACCTGGCCACTGGGCCCCATAGGACACCTACTACATAAGGCCACTTTACCAAGACCAAGAGATGTAGCAGCTCTACCGAATACCTAGAAATAAACACAGGGAGGCAGCCAAAATGAGGACACAAAGAAACATGTCCCAAATGAAAGAACAGAACAAAGCTACAGAAAAAAAATAATAAACAAAACTGAGACAAGCAATCTACCAGATGCAAAGTTCAAAACACTGGTTATAAGGATGCTCAACAATCTCAGTGAGAACTTCAACAAAGAGATAAGAAACATAAAGATGGAAAAAAAAAACAATAAAAAAACCCAGTCAGAAATGAAGAATACAATAACTAAAATGAAGAATATACTTGAAGGACTCAATAGTAGATTAGAGGAAGCAGAGGATTGAATCAGCGATTTGGAAGATAACAGCAGAAAACACCCAAACAGAACAGCAAAAAGAAAAAAGAAAAAAAAATGAGGATAGTTTAAGGCAGCGGTCCCCAACCTTTTTGGCACCAGAGACCAGTACTCCTATGAGATTCTAATGCCTGATGATCTAAGGTGAAATTGAGGTAGTGATGCTAGTGCTGGGAAATGGCCACAAAGACAAATGAAGCTTCACATACTTGCCCATTGCTCACATCCTGCAAAGTTCCTAACAGGCCACGGACCGGTACTGGTCCACGGCTTGGGGAGTTGGAGACCCCTGGTTTAACGAACCTCAGGGAAAATAACTAGCGTAACAACATTTGCATCAGCGGGGTACCAGAAGGAAAAGAGAAAGAGAGAGTGAGGAATTGAAAATCTATTTGAAGAAATAATGATGGAAAACTTCCCTAACCTGGTGAAAAAATAAACATGCAAGCTCAAACAGGAGGAACGCAAAGAGGCCCACACCAAGATACATCGTAATTAAAATGCCAAAGGTTGAAGACAAAGAGAGAATCTTAAAAAGCAGCAAGAGAAAAGCAGTTAGTTACCTACAAGAAAGTTTCCATAAGACCATCAGCTGAATTCTCAATAAAACTTTTGCAGGCCAGAAGGGACTGGCAGGAAATATTCAAAGTGATACAAAGCAAGGACCTACTCTACCCAGCAAAGCTGTCATTTAGAATAGAAGGACAGATAAAGAGCTTCCTAGACAAGAAAAAGCTAAAGGAGTTCATCACCACCAAATCACTATTACAAGAAATGCTAGGGGTGCTTCTAGGAGGAGGAGGGGGAGAAAGAAGAGGAAGGAGAAGAGGGAGTAGAGGAAGGGGAGGAAGAGGAAGAGAAAAGATAAAAAAATATGAATAATAAAATGGTAATAACTACATATCTATCAACAATTACTTTAAATTTAAATGGATTAAATGCTTCAATCACAGGATGTGGGATGGCTGGGTGGATGGGAAGGCAAGACCCTTGCATGTGCTGCCTTCAGAAGAAATCCAAAACACTACAAAAAGACATATGCCTCCAAACGTTCATTGCAGCATTACTTACAATAGCCAAAATATGAAAGCAACCTGTGTCCATCAACGGATGAATGGATAAAGAAGTGGTACATTTACACAATGGAATCTTATTTGGCCATAAAAAGAATGAAATCTTGCCATCTGCAACAACACGGATGGACCTAGAGGATACTGTGCTCAGTGAAATAAGTCAAAGAAAAACAAATATTTTATGATTTCACTTAAATGTGGAATCTAAAAGAAGCAAAATAAACAAACAAAATGGAAACAAACTCATAGAGAATGTTTTGATGGTTGCCAGATGGAAGAGGTGTTAGGGAGATGAGTGAAAAAGGGGAAGGAATTAAGAAGTACAAATTGGTAGTTATGAAATAGTCACGGAGATATAAACTATAGCATATGGAATATAGTCAATAATATTATAATAACTATGTATGGTGTCAGATGGGTACTAGATTTATCAGAATGATTACTTCGTAAGTTATACAAAAGTCTAATTGCTATACTGTACACCTAAAACTAATATAATATTGTATGTCAACTGTAACGGGAAAATTTTAAAAATTATTAAAAAAAAGAAAAGGCAACCAATAGAATGGGAGAAAATATTTGCAAACCATATATCTGATAAGGGGTTAATTTCCTACAACTCAATAGTAAAAAAATTAATACTTGATTAAAAGATCTTCTAAGAAACTGAAAAGACATTTTTCCAAAGAATACATACAAATGGCCAACAGGTCTATGAAAAAATGCTCAGCCTCACTAATCATCAGAGAAAGGCAAATCAAAACTGCAATATCTCTTCATACCTATTAGAATGGTTATTATTTAAAAAAAAAAAAAGACAAGTGTTGGTGAGGATGTGGTGAAATTGAAACCCTTGAGCATTATTGGTGAGAATGTAAAATAGTGCAGCCACTATGGAAAACAGTATAGAGGTACCTCAAAAAATTAAAAATAGAGCTACCATATGATCCAACAATGCCACTTCTGGGTATTTATATGAAAGAACTGAAATCAGGATCTCTGAGATATTAGCACTCCTATGTTCACTGCAGCACTATTCACACAAACCAATATATAGAAACAACCTAAATGTCCATTGACAGATGAATGGATAAAGAGGATGTGGTATATATATAATGGAATACTATTCAGCCTTTAAAAAGAACCTTGAGGACATGATGCTAAGTGAAATAAGGCAGTCACTGAAAGATAAATACTGCAATATTTTACTTATACAAGGTATCTAAAATAGTCAAATTCATAGAATTAAAGAGTGGAATAGTGGTCACCAGTGGAAAATGAAGAATTACTAATCAATGGGCATAAAGTTTCAGTAAGCAAGATGAATAAGCTCTAGAGATCTGCTCTATAATATTGTACCTACAGTCAACGACAATGTGTTGTACACCTAAAAACTTTTTAAGAGGGTAGCTTTCCTGTTAAGTTATCTTATTACAATAAAATAAAATTTCAAAAAATAAAATAAATTACAGAAGGATAGTTATCTCTGGGTGGTGGGATGATAGGAAATTTTAATTTTCTTAATGCTTTTAAGGTTTGTCTATATTAATTGCAATGAATGTGTAATAGTTTTTTAACTTAAAAAATACTATTTAAGCATAATAATAATTATGTATCCTGAAAACATCAGACATTTTTTGTGACTTTGGTGGCTTACACTGCAGAAAGTAAGTTCAATTCAATCCAAGCAAGGCTTTCTTAATTGTAGAAATAATTAAACCCTAGATGAGACTTCCTTTGCAGGAACTATGAGGGACCACAGTGACATGTGGAGGTGTTCATTTGCGTGGAGGCTGGGCAATACAAGGGTGGTCTAGTTCCAAGAGCTAGATCATGAGTCCTGACCAAGGCTGAAGGAAACCTCCATGCAAGCTAAGCTCCTAAGTGCCTCAGTGGGAAACCTGCCAGTTCTCTACAGAACAGAATTTCCTAAACCTTAGCCAAAAATCAAAGCCTAAAACAGCTCTGTTTTGCTCTTGGAAAATAAATTTATCAAACCTAAAAATAACTAGGACAAAGCCAAAAGATGAAAGTGACTCTGAAAATGGGTTTCAAACAGATGTTTGACCAATTTTGCAAAGACTGTCACAGTAAGAGTCCTCAGGACTCCTACATTATAGCAGAGAGGTACCCAAGAGACTCTGTTATGATACAGGATGAAAGGGTACACTCCCTGTGGCAAAAAAAGGTCAAAATCTTCATGGGTTTCTCAGCTTCATCTAGCCAGCAACAGATCCAATCTTTATTACCAGAAAATTAGTAAAAATAGAAGTTATCTGATAAGTTAGTAGGTCATGATGAATATGCTAATATACTAAATAAAATGTTAAATTTGACATAAGCATGTAGTATAGAAATATCTCTTCTTTGTAAATATCTATAAAGTCTGACTATAGCATAAACACACATTCCTACTAAGAGGGACTTGACTTCTATGTTAACCAAACCATCTCTTAAGATGATCTTTTAATTTAGCTCTAAAGCATAAAATTTCACTGTAAGAAATTGCATAGAGAGGAATAATTATAGAGGGAGACACACCACACTGAGAAAGTGGTGGTTAGTGAAGATGGCCTTCTTAGGAGCTATGTGGCAAGGTTCATCGTGCCCTCCCTTAGAAAACATAAAGGCAAGGCTCTTTTGTAAATGCGTGGCTAGGAACAAGCAGTTTGTCAGCTTACAAGTTACAATATGCTGATATATTTTCTTTTTAAAAAGTATTACCTCAGTACTAGATAAATTCATACACCTCAAGGAACCTTGAGAGGTCATGCAGCCATGAGGTACGTCTGGTTCCAGGGACAGACCCTCCCTACTGTCCTCCCACTCCAGCGCTGACCACTCTCTGCTTTTAGTGCCATACACCTGCCACCCACACTTCACTTCCCTCCCTGGATGTGTGAGGACACTAAGGCTATGCATAAGTTTGAATTTGTTTAATTAGCTAGAAATAGGAAAGCAGAGATTCGTGGTGTCAAAGCAGATGTTAAACTAATTTTGGGAAAGAACAAGAGCCCCAGAGAGTCTGAAGAATGACTCAGCCTCAATCTCTCACAAATTCCATCATACTTGGAGATGTGCTCGTGACTCTCCTATCATCAAGATTTTTAATCTGAAAGACCCCTATTTCATCTGTCTCACTACCACATTCCCTCCTAGCCCGGTTTCTCCTATCTCAGGTTCCTTCTTTCCCCTGCTAGATTCATATGCCTCCCTGCCCATTCTGATCCCTAAGATCACTTCCTTCACCATGCTCCCCACCATCCTGCTGGATACCTTTACTCTGGCCCTGCTCATTCAGCTGCCAACCAGGGACTGCCAAAGCACACATTTTTCTTTGTTCTTCACCTGAGTCTCCAAATGGAACTATAAAGACTAAACTCCCCTGAGACCATGTAGCCCTTGGTGTCTCTGAGCAATTAATTTATTCAACTCTAACTGGCTTCTTGTTGAACCTTCCAAAAAGTAGTTATTCTAAGAAGTTCTTGGTCAATTAAACTCATAAAGGGAAAGTTGTTAGCCTGACTATGATCACAGGTCAAACATTTTCACTATTAACAAAGCTAATATCTAACCTCCATCAGTCTGATTCCTGACTCTTGTTTCTTCACTCATTACGAACTGTCTGTATTTGTGATGATGGATGAGGAGAGAATGATGTTGACAATGATTTTCCCAACCCCAACAACCACCTTTGAACCTCTGCTCCCACTTTTCTTTGTGCAGGAAGGGTCTTCCCTAAATCCACAGAAAATAGAAGTAAGAAATGAACAAACATAAAAGCAGCAATGAATGAGAACAGAAAACATTTTTAGAATGGTTTTAAAGATTAATAAAACTAAAAGCTGGTGTCTTGAAAGGACTAACAGGATAGAATTACTGATGAACCTAATCAAGGAAGAAAAAAAGATATCCAAATTAGAAACAAAAGAAGGACATAATTACATATATGGATTTGCAAACTAGGCAAAACATAATTTTCTAGGAAAACATAGATTGCCAAAATTAACTTAAGAAGAAACAAACAGTCTCACAGAAAAAAAGGCAAAGGGTAGGAAAAGGCAATTCACAAAAGAAAAGATACTAATGAACATATGAAAAGATGCTTAACCTACCTGGTATCCAACAAACACGCACTAAATTAGTAAGATATTTTTAGTAAGATATTTTTAAACCCATCATATGGACAATATTTTTAAAAGAGAGTATTAGCAAAAATATAGGAAGTAGGCACTTTCATTCACTTGTGTGTGTGGCTCTTGAAAGGCAGGTGGAATAGAGATTGTAAATGGAGACTTTTCATATTTTACTCTCTATATTTCAATTTTCGCAAGAATGTGTTATTGTAATATATCTGAAATTTTAAAAATGAAATTTCGAAGTCTGCATACACAAAGATTAATACTGTAATTGTTTATTATATGTTTAAGATTGGAGAACAAAATAATTTAAAATGAGGACATAGTCCTAAAATATTTATGAATCTGAAACAAAATAGGTAAGAAAAAGGAGAAACAGAAAAATAAGCAGCAAAGCACAGACTGACATGATACAGAAGAAAACCACACATGCAAAAACATGAGCTACTCGAGGACAAAAACTCTGTGCTATTCACTGAATATCTCTCTGCCCCTTACAAAGTGCCCAGCGCAGAGCACTTAGTAAATGTTGGCTGAATAAATGAAAGAAAAATGGCACTAAAGTACATCAAAAGGAACTCTGGGAATTTAAATTTCAAAATAAACAAGTGAAACAATTTTGTTCACATATATTTCACAAATATAAAATGTAAAATTATTTTCACTGAAATCCTATTATACTCAATATAACCATTAAGTATGGAATTTATACTTGCACTGGCAATTTTTCTGCAGTTAACTTTCAGTTAAAAGGATGTGATTTGTCTTGCTTAGTCTCTTATTGTGTTTTCACAATAATTTTCATAATATTTGTGTGCTGGTGTTTATATTTGTTAAAGTTCACATTTTTCATCTTTTTCTAGCTTATAACATTATATTAGTTCAGAAAATTTGATATAACAAAATGGTTCAATGAAGTATAAAAGTCAGATTGAGAGTAATATAAATACAACTCTTAAGAATTATAAGGATCACTATTGAACAAGACTAAAATATAAGATGGAGAGATGCTAAGTGATATGCCTCATGGGCAGTTAAAGAAGGGAAGGCAAATAGAAAGTACTATAGTGAATATTGAAAAATTGGAATTTATTGGGTCATTGATCCATTTGCTCCCGAGGCTAGAGAGCGTTATTGTTTTTATGAGGCCTCTGAAATAGTGGCAGAAAACCGCGTATGCCTTCCCCATGCCACTTTCAAATAAGGTACAGTGGCCTTGTTGGTAAACCAATCAAGTTTTCCCTCAAGCGTAAAATAATGTTTCTCAGTGCAAAACCAATGCATTTCATCACCAAAGGAAAAGACCAAAACAAGAGAGGCATCATTTAAAGCTGCACTCCTTAGAGATAAAACACATACAGAACACTCACTAATGAGATATTTTTTAGAATAGCCCCAAAGTTAATGATACATGTTTTGGTAAGAAAGAAAACAAAACAAGATAGCAAAATTCTGCTATCAAATAATACTCTGAACATTAAGGAATGCCAATGGCCTGCCATATAGAAGAGGAATTGCTAGCGTATGTGCAAGTCAGCAGATAATTTCAACTCATCATTGAATGAAACCTCTGTGCAGGGAATGAATCTGCACCTTTCATGGTTAAGGTTCAAATTCAAGGGGCCAAGGTACATAGTGGAGAAGGAGCCCAGAGATCTACATGGATGCAGGGCCTGTTCCGTGGGCCCCAGGAAGAAAAAGAGCTGCTATGAATAAAAGATGTGCTTAATGCCAATCTGCATCACTGCCATTTTTCTCAGAGAAGAGTTGACAACCTAGATAAATAATCTGATCTTCATTCAGTACTGGAAAAAGGATAAACACTGAATCAAACAAACACAGTCATGGACAATCTGTCCTCTCAATGTGCAGTGTGACCAGTGAGGACCAGCGTTTGCTTTCCACTCTGGAATACAATGGCTACTAAAGGGAAAAGCACTTGCGAATATTTAAAATGAGGAACAATATAAAACTATTTCTTCATGACATTGATAATGCTGATAAAGACCATTTATGATCTCAGGTGACTTGCTTACATAGTATATCTGAGTAATCAATATTTGGAGCAGCCTGAATTTTAGCCAAAATATCGTGAATTTTAATGCTAAGATATTAGGATACCTTGATAAGACCAAACTGCAATGTAGGCAGTTAAGTCTCCATGAGTTTGACTTCTCCAGAAGTTGACAGTTTTCTTAACAAATTAAATAAAATTTTCAAATATTATCGCATATTTAAAAACTACACTGAAATGCTACAAAGCAATATAAACATTTTTGTGATGGCTGAACTCTCTCTTGTGTGAGAGACGGGAGATGAAGCTGGAAAACAAGACAGGGATCAAACCTCTACTGGCTTTACCTGCATTGCTAAGGTGTTTGGACTTGATAACCCCTAGTCAGTGAGGACAATTTAAGCAAAGAAGACAATCAAATTCACATTTTAGAATGACCTCTCTGATGGCTTGAAGCAAGAAACCTGTTAAGGGGCCATTTAAACAATCTAGATGAAAAATAATAAACTACGAGGAAGCAAAGTTCTAAAGAAACTGAATCAACAGGTATACTGAAATAGAAATAACTGGATTTGACCACCAGTTGGATTTTGGGAAGTAAGGAAGAACTTCATGGTTTGGGTACAATTTGCTACAACTGGAATAAGAAGTTTGCCATGTGTATTAGTTATCTATAGCTGTGTAACAAATTACCCACAAAATTTAGCAGCTTAAAACAACGAACATTTATTATCTACAGTTTTTGTGGGTCAAGAATCTATGAGAGGTTTAGCTGGATTGTTCTAGTTCAGGATCTGTCATGAAGTGGCAGTCAAGATGTCAGCTGGGGCTATGTCATCTGAAGGCTTGACAAAAGCAGTTCTAAGGACTTCCCTCACATGACTAGTTGTTGGCAGGAGATCTCAGTTCTCTTCCAAGTGAACCTCTATAGGGTTGCTTAAATATACTTCCATTATGGCACTTGGCTTTCCCCAGTCCAAGCAATCCAAGAAAGTGAGCAAGGAGGAGACTACAATGTCTTTAATGACCTAAATGTGTCATGCCATCACTTCTGCCTTATTCTATTAATTAGAAAGGAGTCACTCAGCCCAGACCACATTCAAGAAAAGGAGAATTAAGCTCCACCTCTTAAAAGGAGAACTATAAAGATTATGTGTATATATTTTAAAATCATTACACTTCAGAAGTGGATAATGAGTTCAATTAATGCTGAATTTGAAATGCTTGAGATATTAGGTTGCAAGTGTCCAACAGACAGATGAGCATACCCCAAGACAGTCATTGTTGAGTTTAGCAAGAACAAAGTCTATAGAATGACAGAGTTAGAAGCAAACTAACAGAATTAAGGAGGAAATAAAAAATAAAGAAAGTAGAGTCAGGTTACTTCTGAAAATTTAGCCATAAAAGGAAGACAACAGTAATCAGAGTAGATTTCAATGGACAAAGTTGACAAAGGTCTTGGTAAAATCCCTTGCCCACTGACTTGGGACAGAAGAAGGACCTCCTTACTTGAAAGAGAAGAAACAGAAGAAAAAATCGGTGCTATTTAGTGTGGCTCTGTCTCTAGGGTAAATAGACATATAATGAACTGTATTAGGAACGTAGATGCAACCCCACATTGAGAAACACATCTCAAATTCTTTAGTTGTTACTTGAGCCTTCCTATCTTCTCTTGTTGTATACAGACCCCTGCTACATCTCCCTGGCCTGTTATAAGTTTTGTTATTCTGACTTACCTGCTTCCCAGTTTCCTAGCCTCTTATAACCCCTCCTCTTCCCTAGGATGGCATTTGATTGTGCTGCCTATCTAAGAAGTGACAATTACAACTTAGCTTCAGAATCTCCTCTATGCAAATCTCCTCTAGCAGGGCTCCATCAGCAGCCCTGACAGACTTGGTACCTTGGGGCCCTGCTCTGCTCCCAGTCTGTGGCCTAGTGGGATCCCAGCCTAGACCCCAAGTAGTATGTACCAACTATTAAAACATCTCTGAATCATAGTCTGTTATATTCTCAGTGTGGAACAGATGAAACTGTGCTACTGCTGTTTCTGTACTAGAACTCTATTTTGGTGTCGAGATGGTTAAATACAAATCTAGTTCCCTTTCTGTTATTTATGACCTCAACAAAATTTGACCAACAGTAGATAAACATTAAAAATAATAATTCATGGAAATGAATATGCTGATACCAACAAGTACCTGTTTTAGCAGTCACCATGGTGAATGGCTATTTAAAGATACTTTCTTTGAACTATTAAGCACAAGATATTAAGATTAATAAAATCATGGGGACATTTCTTATTTTTTAAATTTTAATGAAGACGGCAATTGGGCTAGTAATATTTTAGCTACTATTTTTAAAACGACAATTACAGGTCAAATACTTTTCTAGGGTTTTTTTTTGTAGGGCACATTTAATTCTCAAAAAGCTGCTGTAAACTAGGTATTATTTTTCCCCCCTCAGGGCAGTTGAAGAAGCTGAAGATCGGAGAAGTTATGTAATTTACTCAAGTTCACACAGCTTGTGTGTAGAAAACCTGAGATTTTCACAGGATCATATCTAACTCTAAAGATCATACTTTTTTATTTTCACATAATGCCTCTCTAATAAATGGTAGCACATTTTAAGTATAACTACATTGACTTCTTACCAGATATTACCCCCAAGGTCATTCACTATCATACTTTGTTTTCTCTATAAGAACTGATCATAACCTGAAATGCCTATGTCTCTTCTAGATCATAAACTCAAAGTGAGCGGGGTCCTTATCTGTTTCACACTCCATTGATCATCAGTATCTAGAACATTATCTAGTATAGAGCAGATAAGCAGTAAATAAATATTTGTTGGATTAACAAATAAATGAAAAGTTCAAAAGAAGGAGAATCAATAAAGCAAATGCTTAGATAAATATACATTAAAAAATTTTTAAATATACATTTTAAAAGAAAGTATTTGATAAGTTCAAGACAGAATTTAAATTATGACTTTTTAAAAGAAATACCCAGTGCTTATTTGGGACATACTGTGCTATCTTTTTCCATGTACTATTCCAGTAAAGCAGTTACCAAACTTGCAAGATCATAACAAAGATGTGCTTCTATAACTCTGAAATTGTGCCTGAAAAAGTTCCAGTTTACCAGAAGATGCATACATTTATCTAAAAAGTATTTTAGACAAATATTTTAGACAAATATTTTCTTGGAGAATATCCATGGTCAGTTTAACTAAAAGAGGATGCTTCCTAAAATGAAACTATCAAGTATGAGCCTAAATTAGTGTCAACATATTCCAGAACAACAATAAAAATCCTAATTTCCTCCACCAATCTGTACTCATTTCCTGTATTACTGGGGAGCTAGGGTAAGAGAACGTCGAATAACCAACCAAAAGTCCTTATTTCTACCATGAAAATCAATTCAAAGCAAGCAAATAAACGTAAGTCCTAACGATGAGCAGATTATGCCCAGAAGAATCATCTAAAACATCACTGTGAAGATACTACCAAAACCTTCAACATGTCTGTTCAAAATAATTTTATTAATTAGTATTTTTTAAATATAATCCTAAGCCTAGATTAAAAAAAAAATTGATACTGATACATGAACAGAAAAACAGGTCAATGACAGACTTGACAAAACATGAATTAGGTCCAGATACATACAGGAATTTAATATATGATAAAACTTGTATTCCAAAGGAAAAAAGTAATGGATTCAATGAATGGTGTGAGATAGCTGGACAGGCATCTGGAAAAACTATAGTTGAGCACCCTACTTTAATCTTTACACCAAAAAATGACTCCAACAGTACCAAATTTTTCAAAGAAGAAACAAAAATAATTAGAAGAAGAAAATACAGGAGAATCTTTAGAGTCAGAATGGGGAACATTTTCCCATTTATAATATGAAAACTCAGAAGCTATTAAAGAAAAAAATCAACTACATGCAAACCAAATCTTTCTGAATATTTAAATATAGCACAAACACAGTTAAATAAACATCATTGAATGTAAGGAGAAAAAACACTGTTTACTCATAACCAAAGAGTTAATTTTCCTATACATAAAAGGTGTCTACAATCTCCCCCTCAAACCCACCATTAACCCAAAATAAAAATGTCCAAATGTAATAAACAGTTCACAGAAAATACAAATGGCTCTTCAACACATAAGATGCTCAACCTCAATTTTAATAAAATAAATGCAAATTAAAACTATAAATATATTTTACCTATCAGCGTAGCAAAATTTTGAAAAGTTCGATATATCATCATGTTGGTGAGTGTGAGGAAATTAACACTCTTATTTGATGCTAATAGGATATATATTGATAACTTCTATGGAGGGCAATTTGGAATAGCTATTAAATTTATAAATACATATATTCTTTGACAAAAGCATACACTCTAGGAATGTATTCTATAGATCTCCTCTTTCCAGGGCTGGGACTAGGGACTAGGGAACCAGAGGCAGAAGATAAACTTTTCCCCAATATCTCTTTTGAACATGTTGAATTTCCTTTTGTCATTCATTATTTTTTCACAAAATGCAATTTTTAAGCTATATGTGTGTTAAATCTTATAAAAGAAGACATATTTATTTACTCTCCCCTTCAGTTAAAGTCAAAATAGACAAGGAAATTCAACTTCTGAAGAAAGTAGAAAATGGCCTCAACCTTGAGCAACAGATACAAAGACATTCCAGAGACAGGAATGTACTGAGCAAAACTGAGGGAGAATTACCAAGAAGTGATACACACTTCTCTAGATCTTGAGCAGGTTATAGATTTCTTTAAATTAACTAAGAGACATAAGCAAGGAACCTCACACTGAGGGTTCTGCTCCCCACTTAAGAAAGATACAGGAGAAATATGTCATTATGGAAAAGCTTAATAAGACAACAGTGGGAGAAGAATGAACATGAAGGAAAACTATAACACCATTACATGATGAACATTATATGAGGAACAGCAAGGGGTGAAACCGAAATGCTGAAAAAGTCAGTGAAATAGAAGACTCATTTCAGAAAATGGAATAGAGAGAAAAAAGAATGAAAGTGACTAGATATGGAAGATAAAGACATGATATACATATAATTGCTAATTCTAAAGAACAGAACAAAATTAATGGTACAGGAAAAGGAATTAAAAATATAATAGAGGAAAGTTTCACTGAGAAAGTATACCAAGAAACATTATTAGAGTGCAATCAAGACAGGATGCATCCTAGCAAAGTTAGCTGGTGCTCAAAGATGAAGAAATAACCCGCCAAATAAGCAAAAACAGGTTACCCATAATAGGGAAACAAGTTAGATTCTCCACAATCTTCTCCACATTAGATGTCAGAAGAGAAAAGAACAATGCCAATGGAGTGTTGAGGAAAAGACGGGATCCAAGAATTCTTTACCAATTTAAAATGTCACATATTTAAAGGGAAAAAATATAATTTTAAATATGAAAGAATTGAAAGATTATAGACCTCAAGGATCCTTTAGAAAAATGTAGTCATAATCCAGTCAATTAAAAGTTAAGTGAAAACAATGCACTCATTAATGGAAATTTCACAGCATGAAACCACCCTGGTCCCATCTACCAACATGGCTTGTATGATTTTCCCGCAATAAGGCAACTCATCTCTCTCCTTCTACTTGACACCCTACTATCTACTCTCAACATGGCAGACAGAGTGACCGTATTAATACCTACGGCAGAGCCTTCCAGTGTCTCTCTCTCTCACTCAGGGTGAAAGTACAGTTTGTGCACTGGTCTACAAGGCACCCCCAGATGCCTTCCTGACCCATGTGACCTTATCTCTCACCCTGCCCTGGAGCCTTGGGCCCCCTTGCTCCCTCCCACGCATATGCTCTTCCTCTGGGTCTTTGCTCCAGTTATTTCCTGCACCTGAAATGATTTAACTCCCTTTCCTACTCTAGATCTTTGCTCAAATGTCACCTTTTCAGTGAGGCACTCCATGACCACCCTATTTAAAATCCTAACCCATCCCTCCCAGCACCCCGGATCTCACATACCATATTCTGTTTTTATCTCTATATGAGCCACTTGTTCCCTTTTAACATACTATTTGATTTACTCATTTATTAGGTTTCTTGTTTGCTGCCCCTTCTTATATACTTCAGGGGGCAGGGATTTCTGTCTTCTTCACTTGTATATCCCCAGCATCCAGAACAGCTCATAGTTCAGGATATTCATTATAAACAATCAATGAGTTAGCAGTAGCATTGAATCCAGTCAAGCAAAGAATTAAATCTAACTAGAATGAAGTCTAAATAAGTTATGTTAACTATGGCTATAAAACAGAATACAATTTTAAGAAGTCTAGAAAGAAAAGCTAACAATGTAAAAATAATATCAATTCAAAAATAACACAAATTCCCAACAGGTCCCGAAGATTGAAGATAAAGGGGCACAGGAAGTGCTGATTTTTTTATGATTATTTTTTTAGAAAAGTATGTTGAGAAATTTCTTCCTCAAGTTGAGAAATTTAGAAAGATATTTGAAGCACCTTGTTTAAGGGTATAAAGGTAACAAACAGGGGAATCAAAAACACAGAAGCATATCTTCCAATTAAGAGAGGGGATAAAGGAAAACTAAACTATGTAGGCGAATATGCAAATCCATTTTTGACTGAAAATGAGTGAATAGGAGTTATTTTGCTTCATCTTCTCCTATGACCTCCAACCTAAACAACAATACTAATGACAGATAGGGAAGAAAAGCATTGTCTCAAATAAAGTGGGAAAACTGCTGGGGGTGGCTCCATAGTGTAGCGGTTAGCACGTCTGCTTTATACACAGAAGTTCCTGGATTCAGGCCCCAGGTGGAGCCACAGACCATACCTTGGGTGCACCAGGCCCCCTGAGTGCACCAGGCCTCCCAAGTGCACCAGGCCCCCCGAGTGCATCGGGGGTGCCAGGCCCCTAGAGTGTGCCCATGGTGCCTGGCCCTGGGTGCGCCAGGCCCCAGGGGGCACTCCCCAAGTGTGTGGGAGGAGAAGCCCCACCTTCAGAGATCCAGCTCTTAAGGGGAAACAGCAACATCCATAGGTCAGGGGTGGAGGTCGGGTGGAGGTGGAGTGGAGTGGAGGTGGGGTGGGGTGGGAAGGAATTAAAGAGGGGGAAAAAAATAAAAAAAAGAAAACTGCCAACTTGGATAGAGCTGGAAGAACATGCTAAGAGTTGGAATGTGTCAACTTAGACATACTGCAGGATACAGATGTTTTGGAAGGCGAAGTCACCATCTCAAGGGGCATCTCCAGTGCCACTGTATCTGAGCAATGGACCACAGAGGGAAGGGAGCAGGAGGCAACCTGAAGGAGGCTTGGTCTACCCTGCACAATTATGGGGAAAGGAAGGGAGACTAAGGGAGAAACATGGTAACCAGTCATTATTACTGTCTGGGGCCTCTATGAGCCTTTTGAGAGCAACAGAAAGGAAGTATAATCAAATCCCAAAGAAAGGTATGATAAGAAAAGGTGAACACTAAGCAGACAATAAAGGCACAGCTGAGAGACTACATATTGAAAACTACATATTGAAAAGGTTCATTGTGTACCTGCAAAAATCAACTCAGAATGGCCAACACTGAAACACTGCTAGTAAAACTACTAGACTTTAAGGATAAAGGGGAAAAAACCTTTTGAGCATCTAGGCAAAACAACCAAGTTGCTTATAAGGGAAAATAAATTGTCATCAGACTTTGACAGCAGACAGTAGAGTAACATATTGAAGATACTCAAAGAAGAAAACATAAGCCAAGGATTTTATAACCAACCAGATTCTCAAGTATGAAAGTCATAGGTAAACTGTTTTTGAACATGGGAGAACTCAGGGAAAATATTCCTATAAGAACTTTCCTGAAAAATCTCCCAGAGAACAAGCATTATCCAAGCAAACAATGTCTGCAGAGACTTTACCATGAGGATTGGTAGTAAGCATTAAACATATATTTACCCAGAAAACTATGATGAAATAATTATTATAAGGGAAACAGCAGAGTAAGAAATGGTTATATATTTTGACAAAGCAGATGAAGTATAACTATCAAAAATAATAAAAAATCTAAAGTTTTAGAGTGGGAAATCCCTTTTAACGCATGGCATAAAATCCAGAGCCATAAAAAACAGATGTATAATTTTACTAATAAAATTTGAAACTTTTATATGGCCCAAACACAAGACAAGCAACAAACCAGATAAAAATATGTGTAACACTGCTAGTATCACATTGAAATATAAAGAGCTCTTTTAATCAATAATAAGATAGTCTAGTTGAAAATGGGAAAAAACAGAAATGATTATAAATATATGTGAAAGGTTGCTCACACTTACCATTTCAAAATATATAGTAAAATAATGATCTATTTGTCAGACTGGCAAACACTGATAATACCAAGTGTTGGCGGTGCGTAGGTAAATATTTATTATTTATCAAGTATACATTATGTGTAAGGAATCATGCTAGATGCTAGAGATACAAATATGAATATTATAGAAACAATATTCCTGACCACACAGAACATATATATTTAGGGGGTGAATAGGGGAGAGAATTTTTAAAATGAGTACATAATTATTTAAATGTAATTCTGACATGTGTACAGAGTAAAAACACAGGGTGTTTTAAGAGTATAGAAAAGAGAGAATCTGATTGTAGTTTGCAGAGAGGAATTCTTGGCCACTGTAAATTGATCAATTCTTTTGGAGGAAAACTGGCAAACTCTTAAATATCCATAACTTTTGTGTCTGTAATTCTATTCCTAGATATCAATTCAACCAAAATACAGTACTGAGCAAATATAAACACACAACGATGTTTATTGAAGAGCTGTTTATAACAGGAAAAAAATAAGAAATAATCCAAATGTCTATCAACAGGATACTGGCTGAATGAGGGTACATCCACAGAATTCAACCATCGGTTTTCTCACATTTTGATATCTAAGACACACAGAGACACATACAGAATATCTCTAATTCTGCCAATGGTGATGAAATAAAAGGTTTCTTTCTAATAATAAAAAAGATACATACATACCCTTTCATTGATAAATATGGTGTTTAACATTTTAGTCTTTCCTTTTAGGTTCTGTTCCTTTACTCAAAATGCAGATTATAAGTAAATCTACTTTACATGTGCCTTCTACCAAAACCCACTTAAACTGAAAAAACTATAACCCTACAGTTCCATTATTATTATAGTCTCAGAGCTAAACTCAGCCTGCAACTACCCTTTCATTTGGAACTCTTGTTAAAATGCTGCACTACAATTTCTTTAAATAAAAGCAAACCCTAGGATAGGACAGGGCTTCCTTTGTTGCTACTTATAATGACTAAGTTTTGTGCTTTTAATACATCTTTCATTTAATTACTACATATCAAAGGGTTTTATGTTTTTTCTTATTACATTTTGGTTCAATTTGTTTAGGATACTACCACACTCTTTTCCAGATGAAAATAAGGAAGAGAAATTGAGCAACTGACTTATAAGTCATAAAGTAATATAGTAGGAGTGTCCGTTCAGCAAAAGAAAAACTCTTAGCCTTTTATGTAGAGGCTGAATACCAATTATACAATATTCACCTCTATGGTGAGCTATAAAGCTTTGAAAGTCACCTTCAGCAATCATTCAAAGTGAGTCATGTCCCAGTACCTTACTATTACCCAGTAAGAACAGCCTCGCATCTTATTATAGCCATTTTATTATGCTGAAGCCAATAAAATGCTTGCCATTCAGCAAGAGAAACAAGTTCTGAAACATTTATGAAATTGCCCACAGCTGATGAACATTTCGACTGCAACTTCTTTCCAGATCCTTTACTATTCTCTACAGAGTCAGAAAATTAGAAAAATACTTGAATTATAAGATGGTTAGTTTATGAGTTCAGTTAGCACAATTTAAGTCCAAATATTTATTAAGTGCCTCTTCTGTTCCAGAAATTGTGCTAAACACTGTGAATATGAAAATAGAAAAAATATTGGCCTGGCCCCAAATAAATCCAGTCTTATAGAGGAGATACAGCTCATAAATTATCATACTGAAATTCTACCTCCCTAACTTCAGATGAGGACCTAAGTCACCAAGAAATACGAGCAGTTATGACTATGAATTAATATTTTAATTCAGTACATTATCTTCTCACTCTTCTCCCTTTTAGAAACTTCCAACATTTTAAAATACCATTCCCTACTAAAAGGAAGCACAGCTCCTTGAAGGAATAGCTGATTCCAGGTGTAGAGTATGAAATGAAAAAGATGAATCTGGAACATCTTATAGTGCCCAGAAATCGAAGAAGTGCCCAAAGACAAATGAGATCATGTCAAGTAGACAATAGAAGTAAATCTGAAGGAGCTCAATTTGGTACTATTTCAACAAAAAAATATGACAGTAATAAATTATAAAACATTAATTGAAATAGTTATTGATAGTAAAAGAATAATAAAACAAGATAAAGCTCTTCCTTACAGAATAATACAGCTAATAAACACAAAGGAAATGACAGAATTAGGGAAAAAAATCATCATTTTGTAATCCTAAATATATTCACCACAATATGCTAAAACCATTAAGTGAAAGGTTGTTGGGGAAGAGGATGTTCACATGATCTTAAAGTTTCATCTCACAGACAATTTATCAATTACAAAAAGTAAGACAAAAATGATCAAGCTTACTATGACCACCTGATGAACAATCTAACATTGTATGTCTCCACAGGTGATGCAGTGAGACACACAACATCACTTGTATAGCCCTCATGCCGAAACTGTTTGAAATTAATCATGAGAAAGAATTAGAAAAACTCAGAATATGGGATACTCTATTGGATAACTTGCCTCTCACTTTCAGAAAAAGCAAAACCAATTAAAAAACACACAAGGCATGGACTTAGGCTTTTGGGAAGATGGACTAGATGTACTTTTCCCTATTCTTCCTCCTAATTACAATTAAAAACTGTGGACATTAGATATAAAATAAAAAGAAGAAAATGGAGGAAAGAAGGCAGACTGTTTAGGGAACTTGGGGCCCAACACAGTGGCCAGTTCCCTAGGTTTTGTTTTTGCCTCATATATTAGACTTAGAGCTGAAGAAGCAAGCAACCTGGAAACACCATAGAGCACAGCTATAAAAGCCTCAAGAAAAGCCTGCTCTCTAGCCAAAGGACTAGAAAAGGGACAGCCTAACAAGATAAAATATTTAGACAATAAATGCTTTACTTCAGCCAGAAGAAATAAGCAATAAATATAAAACAAAAGAAATTAAAAGAACTTCAGAAACCTGTTGGACTATAATAAAAGATCTAACACTCATGTCACCAGGGTTCAAGAAAGAGAAAAAGAAGGTAGAAGCAGAAAAAGTATTAAAAATATGATAGCTGAAAACATTTTAAACTTGGCAAAAGACATAAACCTACCGATTTATGAACCCTTAACTAAGAATCCCAAAGAAATCCACACTGAGACACATCATAGTCAAACTTCTGAAAAATCTTGAAAGTAAGACAAATGACATTTACCTATAGGAGAAAAAACAGTTCAAATAACAGCAGATTCCTCATCAGAAACCATGGTGGCTAAAAGACAAAAACAAAACAAAACAAAAACCTGTCATCCCAGATCTTATATCCAGAGAAAATATCCTTTAGAAATCAAAGGGAAATCAAGACATTTTCATATAAAGGCAAATATGAGAATTTGTTGCTAGCAGACTTAACCCAAAAGAATGGCTAAAGTATGCTTTTTCAATAGAAAGGAAATGATAAAAGGAATCTAGGAACATCAGAAAGAAATAACAATATTGTGTATAATTACAATAAGATTTCTGTCTTTTCTTAAGACTTCCTAATTATGTTTGATAGTTGAAACAAAAATTATAACCATGTTTTATGTTGTCCTAAATGTATCTAGAAATTATAAAAGAGAGGTAAGGTTTCTACACTTTACTCTAAGTGGCAAAATGACCATATCACTAGACAGTGATAAGTTATGTATATATAATATAATACTTAGAGCAACCACTAATAACACAATGCAAAAAGCTACAAAAACACTTTAGATAAGTCAAAATGGAATTCTAAAAAGTCATTCAAATAATCTATAGGAAGACAAGAAAACAAATAAATAAATAAATAACAGAACAAGCAAAAAAATTAAAAACAAATAAAATGGCAAATTTAAGCCATAACAGATCAATAATTAAGTAAATGTGTAAATGATCTAATTATACCAATCAAAACAGAGATCAGCAGAATGAATTAGTTAACAATATATCCACAAAAAACTCGCTTCAAATATAATAATATAGGTTGGTTGAAATTAAAAGAATAATGGTTATATATATATGTGTATATATGTATATATATACACATATATACATATATATATGTGTATATATATACATATATACACATATATATGTATATGTATATGAGTAATATTTCTATAGCTCATTGAAATTATATGTATGTATAGGAGTAATATATGTAATAATTTCAATGAGCTCATATATGTATAGGAGTAATATTTCTATAGCTCATTGAAATTAAATTAGTATAAATTAAATTAGTAATATTTCTATAATTCTATTATAATTTCAATGAGCTCATATATGTATAGGAGTAATATTTCTATAGCTCATTGAAATTAAATTAGTATAAATTAAATTAGTAATATTTCTATAGCTCATTGAAATTAAATTAGTATATGTATATATATATATGTGTATATATATACACATATATATACATATATATATACATATATATATATACACATATATATATATACATATATATATTCAAAAAGCTACAGATTCAAAAAGCTGAACCCCAAACTGAGAAGCCCAAAGAAATCCATACAACTATTAATCAAAAGAAAGCAGGAGTGGCTATATTAATAGATAAAGTAGACTCTAGAGATGTAGAGGAATAAAAGGATCAATCTGCCAGAAGACACAGCAAAATGAATGGAATCTCAAAGAAACTGGGACCCCATTGAGCACCCCAACATACACATAATGGTAGTACCAGAGGAGAAAGGAGAGAGAAAGAGAATTTGTTTCTTGCCTTACAAAAAGTGTTAGATGAAATTCTTCAAGGTGAAAGCAAGTAACCCCAGAAAGTAATTCAAATCCACACACCAAAAATCAAAGAGCACCTGTAAAAGTAATTATGCAATTATGAATGACAGTAAAAAATACATGATTTTTCTCTTTTCTTTGAATTGATTTTTAAAATAATTATATAAGATATCATGCATATAATATATTGTTAGACCTATAACATAGAGATATATGTGTAATATATTTGCCAACTGCACAAAGGAGATGATTTGGAGCAAGCTATATTGGGCTACAGAAATTACTCCAGATGGTTAAAGTAATAATTATAACAATGTATGTTTGGGTTTGTAATATTAATAGATACAATATATAATACCACAAAAAGAAAGAAAAGAGAATATAGGAGTAATATTTCTATAGCTCATTGAAATTAAATTAGTATAAATACAGAGTAGATTCTGGTAAGTTAAGATGTACTTGGTATACCCTAGAGCAACTACAAAGAAAATAACTCAAAACGCTATAGTGAAAAAAATCATTAAAGGAAATAAAAGGTTCATATTAGTTTCCTAGGGCTTCAGTAACAAATTACGATAAATCGAGTGGCTTAAAAATACTGACATTTCTTTTTTCCCAGTTCTGGTGTCTAGACGTCTGAAATCAGGTGTCTGCCGAGCCATGCTACCTCTGAAAACTCTAAGAAAGAACCCTTCCTTGCTTCTTCCAGATTCGGGTGGATCCCAGTGATCCTAAGTGTTCCTTGGATTGTAGCTGCATCTCTGCCTGTCTTTACATGGCCATCTTCTTTATGTGTGACTCTATGTGCCCTCTTCTCTTTTATAAAGATACTAATCATGGGATTTAGGGCCCACCCTAAATCCAGAATGATTTCATCTCAAGATCCACATTATATCAGCTAAGACCATATTTCCAAATAAGGTCACATTCTGAGGTTCTAGGTGAAAATGAATTTTAGGGGGACACTATTCACTGAAATGTTACATTAGTTAGCATTCAATGCCAAAGAAAGCAGTAAGGAAATACCAGGAACAAAAAAACATAAGGCATATAGAAAACAGAAAGTAAAATGGCAGATGTAAATTCAACTCTATCAATAATAACATTAAATGCAAATGGGTTAAACATTCCAATCAAAGGGCAAAGATGTCAGACCGAGTTTAAAAAATGATCCAACTATACGCTATCTTCAGGAAAAACACTTTAGATGCAATATACAAATGAATTGAAAGTAAAAGAATGGAAAAAGATAGATCATGAAAACAGCAACCACGAGAAAGTTGGAGCATCTATACTAATATCAGATTAAATAGGCTTTTACATGAAAATGTTACTAGAGATAATAATGGACATTTTATAACGATAAGAGGATCGATCCATCAGGAAGATACAACATTTATAATGATAGATGTACTAATAAGAGAATGCCCTAATATATGAAACGAAAAGTGATAGAAATAACAGGAGAAGCAGATAATTCAACAATAAAGAGACTACAATACTCACTTTCAATAATGAACAGAACTAGAATATCAACAAATAAATAGATTTAAACAATACTCTAAACCAAATAGATCTAAGAATACTAGATCTATAGAACACTCAATCCAAAAGAACAGAATATACATTCTTCTCAAGTTCACATGGAACATTTTCAAGGATATATCACATGCTAGACCATAAAACAAACCTCGATAAAAAATTTAAAGACAGAAATAATACAAAGAATGTTATCTGACCAAAACAGAAGTTAGAAATCCATAGCAGAAAAATACTTGAGAAACTCACAAATATGTGAAAATTAAAAACATACATCTCAATAACCAATGAGTCAAAGAAGAAATCAGGAAATACTTTTATATTAATGCAAATGAAGACATAACATACCAAAATTTATGGGATGCAGCTATAGCAGTGCTCAGAGGGAAATTCACAGTTGTAAACACTGTACTAAGAAGATGGATCTCAAATCAATAACTTAACCTTCTACCTTAAGACACCAGAAAAAGAAAACTAAACCTAAAGCCAAAAGAAGAAACAATAAAGATTAGAGCAGAAAATAATGAAATAGAAAATAGAAATATCCCAGGAATGCAAGCTTGGTTTAACATTCAAAAATCAATTAATCAATCAACAGAACAAATAAAAATCACACAATCATCTCAATAGACATAAAAGCAGCATTTGTCAAAACTCAAACCCTTTCCTGATAACAAACACTCAACAAACTAGAAATAGAAGGGAACTTCTTCAAACTGATGAAAAGCACCTATAAAAACCCCACAGCTAACATTCTTAATGGTGAAAGACTGGATGTTTTCCCCCTACAATCAGGAATAAGACAAGAATGTCTTCTATGCCACTTCTATTCAGCATTGTACAGGTCAGGGCAATTAGGCAAGTAAAAGAAATAAAAGGTATCCAAATTGGAAAGGAAGAAATAAAACTACTTCTCTTCACAGATGGCATGATCTTATATTTATAAAATCCTAAGGAACCTACTAAAAAACTATTAGAACTAATAAACAAGTTGAGCAATGTTGCAGGATACAAGATAAATATGCAAAAATCTATTGTGTTTCTGTACACTTGCAATGAATTCAATCCAAAAATGAAATTAAGTAAACAATTCCTTACGATAACATCAAAAAGAATAAAATTCTTAGGAATAAAATTATGCAAAGAAGTGCAAATCTTATATGCTGAAAATTACAAAACATGTTGAAAGAAATTAAAGATTTAAATAAATGCAAAAGCATTCTATGTTCATGGACTGTAACACTTATTGTTGGCAATTCTCTCCAAATCGATCTACAGATTCAATATAATCCCTATCAAAATTCCAGCTGACTTCTTTGTTGAAATTGACACGCTGATTCTAAAATTCACATGGAATTGCAAGGGCCCAGGATAGCCAAAAAAAAATAAGAACAAAGACTCACACTTCCCAAATTTAAAACTTACTACACAGCAACATTAATCAAGACAGTATGTATTGGCACAAAGATAGACATATAGCTAAATAAAATAGAACTGAGAGTCCAGAAATAAACCCAAACATCTATGGTGAATTGATTTTCAAAATGGGTGCAAGACTATGCAACAAGGAAAGAATAGTATTTTCAACAAATGGTGCTGAGACAACCAGATAGACACATGCAAAAGATAAAGGTGAACTCTTATCTCACACCACATATAAAAATTTATTCAAAATGGATCAAATATTTAAATGGAAGAGCTAAAACTATAAAAATCTTAAAAATATAGTGGTAAATTCTAAAGACCTTAGATTGGTAAATAATTCTTACCAAAAACACAACAAAAATAAAAATAGATAAATTAGACTATATCAAAATTAAAAACTTTTCTGCTTAAAAGAACACCATTGAGAAAGTGAAAAGACAACCTACAGAATGAGAGAAACTACTTGTAAATCATGTATCTAAAAGGGTTTAATATCCAGATTACATATAAACTCCAACAAAAAAACTTTAAAATGGGCAAAAGACTTGAATATATATTTGTTTAAAAATATATGTAAATGGCCAATAAGGACATGAAAAGATGTTCAACATCACTAGTCATCAGGGAAATATAAATCAAAACCACAGAGATTCCATTTCACACCCATTAGGATGGCTAGAACAAAAAAGTCAGATACTAACAAGTGTTGACAAGGACGAGAAAAAATCAGAACCCTCATTTACTGCTGGTAGGAATGTAAAATAGTGCAGTGCTTTAGAAAACAGTCTGGGTCTACAGCCATGCCACCCTAAACAAGCCCGATCCCATCTGATCTCAGAAGCTAAGCAGGGTCGGGCCTGGTTAGTACTTAGATGGGAGACCACCTAGGAGGACCAGGTGCTGTAGGCACAAAAAACAAATAAAAAACTAGGGATTATAAACTGACAGGGTCCTTGTAATCTGTGAAGTCAACCAGGGGTTGCCTCACCTAAAAAAAAAAAAAAAAAGAAAATGGTCTGTTAGTTTTTGAAATAATTAAACATAAAGAAAACATATGACCCAGCAATTCCACTGCTAGGTATATATCTAAGAGAAATGAAAATGTGTCCACAAAAAAGTTGTACATGGGTATTTATAGCAGCATTATTCATAACAGCAAAGGTTGTAACAACTCAAATGCACATAAACTGATGAATGGATTAAAAACGTGGTACATCCTTAAACTAGAATATTACTGTCCATAAGAAGGACTGATGTACTGCTATATGCTGCCACATAGAAGAACCTTAAAAACCTTCTGCACAGTGAGGGAAGTCAGTTACAAAGGACCACACGTTGTATAATTTTACCCTTACGACATGTCTAGAATGGGGAAATCTGTAGGGACAGAAAGTAGGTAAGTGGTTGCTTAGGAGCTCAGCAGTGTGGGGACTGGGAGTATAGTAGTTTGCTAGTACACAAATTAGATGGCTTAACAATAACAAAGTATCACAAACTGGGTAGCTTAAACAATAGAAATTTATTTTCTCACACTCCTAAGAATCAAAAGTCTGAGATCAAGGTGTCAGCAGGCTTGGTTCCTTCAGAGGGCTGTGAGAGAAGGCCTCTCTCTTTAGCTTGTAGATGGCAACATTCTCCTTGTCTTCACATCTTCTTCCCTGTATATGTCTGTGTCCAGATTTCCTCCCCTCATAGGACACTAGTCATAGTGAATTAGGGCCCTTCCTAATGAACTTATTTTAACTTAAGCACCTCTGTATAGACCTTCTCTACAAATATGGTCATATTCTGAGTTAAGAGTTCAACATGAATTGCGGGAGGGTGGGGAACAGAGGGGGATGGTGGGGAGGGGGTTGGTTAGGACTTCAACATGAATTTTTTTTAGGGGGACACAATTTAGTCCATAATAGGGAGATAGGGAGGTGGTTGCTAAAGGGTAAAGGATATCTTTTAGAGGTGATAAAAATGTTTGTGAGTTGACTGTGGTGATGATTTTACATATCTGTGAATATACTAAAATCATTGAATTATACTTTTTCCATAGGTGAATTGTATGGTCCATAAATTATATCTCAATAAAGCTGTTGTTTTTTAAGTTGAAGGGAAATGGAAGTACAGTAAGGAATACTTTATTCACCATAGGGCAGAAACTGGAGAGAATGGGAAACAGTCCACCAAAGTGTGATAGGGGCCTGGGTTTGGCCTCCTCCGCTGAGACACAAAGAAACACTGCAGTTGCAGGTCTCTAGGCAGGAAACGTTGCTTCTCTCATGACAGCAGGGGAAAAAAGGAACTCCCCAAGAGAAAAGAATCTGGGAAGGTTACCAAGTAGAAACCACCCACATCACAAATTGTGCCAGTAGTTAATCCTGAGCAGAGCTAACAATGCATCTTCCACTAAGGGAAAGCAAAACAAAATAACTTAAAAAAAAAAAAAATCATGCTTGCTCCTTGCCCTCCACACTCTGAACAGATTTTCTGGTTCAAAGCCAATCCTGCTCCTATCTTTCCCACTCTCCCCTCCACTTTAATTCTTTCCTCTCCTTTCTACTGGTTCCATTCCATTCTGACTGATCCATTCCAGTCCTTTAGAACCTTCTTCCTATTCCTACTTTTAAAGGTTAAGGTTCCCCAGGAGTCTAGCCTCAATTCTCTTCTCCACCTACCTCTTCCCAAGCAATCTCACCCACTTTCATGGTTTCAACTTCCAAGAACAGATTCATATTCCAAAATCCATATCTACCTTACACCAGAGGCCTAGATTTCCAGCTGTATAATAGACACATCCATGTGGATGCCACAACTAAAATGGATCATTCTCTCCAGACTCTGTCTTAGTTTGGGTTCCCCCAAATATACCCCAAGATGCAGATTTGAGAGCAAACTATTTATTTAGGAGGTGATACCAGAAAACTTAGGCAAAAGAATGAGAAGGTGAGACACAAAATGAAAGGCAGCCTACAAAGTGTGCTTTATCAAGCAAGTTACCACTGTGAGTACCTTAGTAATCCACTGAGAAACTCTGAGAACTGTCATATAAAATACATGTCTCAACATTATCCTACTGGAGGAGCAAGGAGCTGGGTGGGGTAGTTATACACTAACTCCATTTTCCTTGGTTGAGGGATTCTGGGAGTTAGGAGGGTGTTAATTCCATGGAACTTCTACTTTGCTGCTCTGGGTTGCAAAATGGGCACCTGTGGGTACCACAACGCCTTTGGACAAAGAAATGCATATGGAAGTCAAGCCAGCATTCACAGAAATGATAAAGGGAAGGGCATATGGGCAGGGTACTCACACTTCTGCTACCCATCTAAATCTGGAGTGCCTCTTGGATTCCCTATTGCAGTTGATGTCACCCAAGCCACAGAAAAATGGTGTTAAAACCAGCTCTTTCCTCTCTTTCTACCCCCCCCAACCCCGACTCAGGATTCTATAACCCTTCTCCTCATCCCCATTACCAAAGTCTTAGCCTCATTCATCATCTAAGTTCCTAACTTGGTTTCCCTACATTCAGCTTCTTTCTCCCCTCATCTATCCACTAAAATGTTACCAATATGAACATCCTAAATGCAGATCCATTTACACACCATGTTCACAATACTTCTATGGTATATATGAGGTGCCTGGGATAGTCGAATTCATAGAGGCCAAAAGTAGAAGTGTGGTTGCCATGGGCTGTGGGGAGGGGAATGGGGAGTTAGTATTGACTGGGTACAGTTTCAGTCTGGGAAGACAAAAATGTTCTAGAGATGGATAGTGAAGATGGTTGCACAACCATGTGAATGTACTTAATGACAATGAACTATATACTGAAAGTGGTTGAGATGGTAAGTTTTATGTTACGTATATTTTACCACAACAACAAAATTTTTTTAAAAATACTTCAATGGTTCCACTTCCTAAAGAATAAGTCTAAGCACCTCAACATGACACATTAGCCCCTGTCCTCTAGCCCTTGCCCATCCCTCCAGCCTTATCCCATACCTTTTCAGTTTTCAGCTTCACTTTCCAGCATTTCCAACTACATGTAGTTTCCAGAATATATTTGCTTTTCCCTACCTGTTTGCCTTTGCACTTTCTGATTTCTCTTCCTAGAATGCCATTCTATTCCTGCCTATGAGCAATTTCTCTTCATTCCTCAAAACTCATTAATTCATTTGTTCAGCGATGACTTACTGGATCTATAATTCCCATTTTAGGAAACAAAGTGGTAAGAAAGAATGGGAACAAGTAATTTGGAAGCATCTAAGAGGAAGGTCTCCCCTCATCTGAGAAAGACAAGGGAAATGGAAGTTAACTATCTCCTCCTGTAGAGAACTTCTGACAGAGTTAGTCTCTCTCTTTGATGCTACTTCTGAGTCTCTTAATTTTTGCACCTACAACATTGTTTATAATCATTTTATAAGCTTCTGTATTAGTCATGATTCTCTAGGTTGCAAGTGACATTAAACTGAACTAGCATAAAATCTGACATAAAAATTGAAATAGTATAAAATCAGACAAAAATCTGAACTAGCCTTTCAAAAAAAGAAAGAGGGACGGAACCACCAGCACTCAAAAACAAACCATGGAAAGAGCAGAGGTGAATGTGGCCTAAGGAATAACTGGATCTGGGAACACCCACTCTCCATGTCTTTCTACATATTGCCTTCATTCTCTCAGGGAGTCATAGGTTCAGATAGCATCATTAGGTTCATTATATTAATTAATTGCAGAAATAACAAAGTCTATTAATTCTAAGACACACATTTTAATAGCCCTGAAATCAGCCTACCTCTTATATTTGCTGTTGGCTAGTCAATGTATGTACATGTGCAAATTTGGTTAATTAAAGAATAAGTTCACCAAAAGCATAGTGACTTCGTTTTCATTGCAGGTGGCCTCATAGATAACTGCAATCTGTAATATTTTAGCCTACAAACTAAGTAAGGACAATCAAAAAAAGAATGTGAGTCTTGGTTGTTTTATCAACACTTTCTGTTGATATCTTCAGTTAAGATCAAGGAAATGCCAGCATCAAATTTGCCAAATGGATGTTGTCACAAGCTAAAAAAAAAAAAAAAAAAGGAAGGAAAGAGGAGGAGAGGGGTAGGAGGAGGGAGGAGGAGGAGGAGGAGGAGAGAGGAAGAAGAGGAAGAGGAAGAAGAAGAAGAAGACAGGAAAGAAAGAAAGAAAAAGAAAAGAAAATCTTGGAGGCAATCAAGGAACACTTTTACAAACAGCATATTACCAGTGCTCTTGATGGCAGAGAGGATGTTATCTGTGAAAAATCACAGATGTAAATGACTTGGAATCAAAAAGTGATTCAAAAGGAAAGCTCCGAATGTGAGGATGTTTTAGAAATACCCTAACCGATTTATTTCACTTTATAGTTTCCTTTTCCTTGTACAAAAAATGATATATAATATAAACTGATGTCTAAATAAGTCTACAAGATCTTTTAATAAGTCTAAAATTAAAAGTATACATAATAAAAAGCATCGTGTCACATTTCAATTGACAGTAATTTTTTTCTCTTTTAGTGAAACACAAAATAATTGTTTTAAAATTGATGGCATCTTAGATATTGTGAAATAGTATTTATTGGGCACTCACTATGCACTGAAGACATACATTGTACAAAACAAAGGCCAAGCTACTGTGGAGCTTATACATCCCTATAACTCCAAAGAATAAAGGGGACCTCTCACTCTACTGGCTCCATTTTGAACAATCAAAATAATTAGCCTGGTTTGGGTGAAGGAGCATTAAAAAGACAAAAATTACAGTTGTCTTAATGTCTGTTTGTCCTATAAGACTTGGGCACACAGAAGTAGGGTTCTTGTGTACACAAGGCAGGGTCCAATCAGGAAAACAGAATTCAAGAGAGGTAGGTCAATACAGGGAATTTAATATGGTAACTAGTTTTATAAGGTTTTAGGAAGAGCTAAAAAGTCAAATGGAATGGTGAGGAACTCAGAGATTAGCAACAGTGAGATTAGCAACAACTTCCAGCATGCTCAAGACTGAAGGGGTAAAGGAAGGAGGTGGTATTCACAGAGGCAAGTGTCACTCAGCCAGAACTAGAACCACTCCAAAGAAACTTCAAAGCAGAAGACAGAGGAGAAATCTCTGGCTTCTTCCTTCCTCTTACCTTCCATTTTCCCATTAGTGCCTCCCATTAGCCACCCTTACTCAGCCAGAGGCAGTTGACAAGGGAGCCTGCAAAATAAAGTTGGTAGGAATTGGCTCCCTTTAATACAGGGAATAGGAGGAGAAGAGTAGGGAATGAGCCTTAGAGTGAAGAGACAAATAACCTAATTTATCTCTGTGCCTACAGAAGGAAATTAACTGAGAATTGCAATGGAAATGCAAGAATAGAGATATGAATAGTGTCACTGTTCTAGAGAAAAGGGAACAACTTATTCCACATCGAGTACACAAGAAATGACTCACAAAAGACATGATGAACAAAAAGGTATACAAAGATCAAATAAGGATTTGCCAGATAAATAAAAAGGTGAGAAAGTTAGCCAGGGAGGGAGACTGCACAAGTTGAAGGCAGGGCACATGGAAGCTTTTCAAAGGATGACAAGATTCAAAGTCAAGTTCTATTAAGCACTTTTTCAGTAGCTTTCCTCTTTTATTATTTTCATAATGTGTTAAACATACATCCTAATATAAAATCATTCTTGAATTCCTAGAATAAAACTTATTTAGTCAGAGTTTATTACTATTAATTCTGCTGAATTCATTTTGCTATTTTATTTAGGACATTTGCACATATACCATATGTAACCTTGGTATATAGTTTATTTTTACAGGTTTCTACTGCTTTCTATCAGGGTTATTATTTAAACTTTGTGAAATTACCTGTAGAGGCTTCTATGTTTTCTTATTTTCTGAACATTTCAGTAGCATAGGAATTGTCAATATCAAGTTTTGCTTATTTAAGCATTCATGATTCTGTCTATGGATTTTTTATTCAATCTCTTTTTTGCCATTCCTGCTACCCACTTTTTGGCTGCTTACCACCCTATTACATCTATCCTGACTCCCCTGTTCCTTGCTACAACAAAACCCTGAGCTCTACTTTCCAGCTGTATTGAGCTCTCACTTCATGAATTTTGATGATGAAGTACCAAAAGACCCTTGCCCCTGCCCTGCCTATTCCTCTTCTCTCTTCATTTTAATATCTCCTTCTTATAGAAAGTCTTACCTGATATGCCCCACTCCAAACCCCAATAGCCGGTTCTGTGCTCACTCCATCCATGCCTTATATCCCCACTTGTCTGTCTCCCAACCCAGGCATTAAGCATAAAGACTGATTTGGTGTCCTATCAATCACTATAATCTCAGCACTGGCACATAGTAGGTCTTGTATAGTAATTAAGTGAATGTCATAATATTGCCTCTTAGAAACAAGAGGAGAAAGAAAATTTAAGTCACCAAAATACAGTCTGTGGGCCAAATCCAGACCAAAATGAATGGCCTACATTCACGCACATAACGTCCATGGCTACTCTCAAGCTATAAGGGTAAATCTGAGTAGTTGTGAGAGACCGCATGAGTGCACAAAGCCTAAAATGTTCACTATCTGGCTCTTCATAGGTAAAGTTTTCAGATCCCAGGTTTAGAGCTTTTGCTCATATGCGGACTCCACTAAGGCATGGACGTTTTTTGTGCATCAAAATAAGAGACAATGAAGAAAAAGTTTGGCACATTTAGTCAGTCTGTTTTCTATTATTATATTGATGCTCATTTGATGTCATGAGATATAGCAACCACTGTTGTACTCTCCATTCCAAGTCTACTTCACCCCATAATTATGTTCATTTAACACCTTCATGAATATTATCACTGTGTTTGTTTATTTTCAAAGTATTGCTTCACATATAGCAGGGACTGGTCATAAACTCAAATGATTACAGGGACCAGGAGGTCAAGAGAATGAGTGAGCTCTAACCAGTGCTGAAATACCTTCTACTTTTTCAACAGATTTTTATGTGAAATGTCTTGAGTATTAAAATGCTATCAATCAACATATCAAAAGGTAAAACTAAGTTTGTAGAAAAACATAGGTGTTTCTCTTGTGATCTGGGGGCAGATTAGTTGTTTCAATTATAGAATAAACAATTTCTATTAAAAAAATATACCAAAAACAAAGTTAATAGACACATAACATGTTGGGGGAAACTATTTGCATTGCCTAAAAATCAACAAGTGGCTAATGTCTAAAATATTCTAGTCAGAAATCCTATTTGAAAAATTGGGAAAGGGTATGAATAGGCAATTTACGTTAAAGGAAATTTAAAAAGATAAATATATATATTCTTTATTAACATTTTTAATTAAGTTTATTGGGGTAACATTGGTTAATACAATTATATAATTTTCAGGTATACATTATCATTTGACATCTATGTATTCTATTGTGTGTTTACCATCCAAAGTTCAGTTTCCTTCAGCTACCATATATGTGATCCACTTTACCCACTTCACCCTCTTCCTAAATCCTATATTTGACCCCTTTAACCCCATCTACTTCCCCCTTCCTCCCCCACCCCACTAGTAACCGGTGGTCTATAGTCCTCTGGTAACCACTAGCCTATAGTCCATGTCCATGAGTCTCTGTTTGTTTGTCCTGCTCGTTTGTTTCTTTTAGGTTTATATCCCACATATATGTAATATCATGTTACTTTCAACTTTTTCCGTCTGGCTTATTTCACTTAGGATGATTATTTTGAAGCCCATTCATGTTGCCGCAAATGGCAGTATTTCATCTCTTCTTATGGCTGAGTAATATTCCATTGTATATATGTACCACAGCTTCTTTAGCCAATCACTATCATAGGACACTTTGGTTGCTTCCATGTCCTAGCCACTGTGCATAATGCTGCTATGAATATCGGCGTGCAAATATGTTTTTGGATATGAATTTTCAAGTCTTTGGGGTAAATATCAAGTAGAGGGATTGCTGGATCATATTGTAGATCCATTCTTAGTTTTTTTGAGGACACTCCATACTGTTTTCCATAGTGGCTGTACCAATTGCAGTTCCATCAGCACTGTATAAGGGTTCCTTTTTCTCTACATCCTCTCCAGCATTTGTTATTACTTCTCCTGCTGATTATAGCTATTCTAACAGGTGTGAGATGGTATCTCATTGCGGTTTTGATTTGTATTTCCCTAATAGCTAGCGATGATGAGCATCTTTTCATGTATTTGTTGGCCATTTGTATGTCCTCTAGGGAGATGTGTCTGTTCAGGTCCTCTGCCCATTTTTTGATTGAATCCTTCGATTTTTTTTTGTTGTTGTTATTGAGTTGTATGAGTTCTTTGTATATTTTGGATATTAGGACCTTTTGGAGGTGTTGCTTGCAAATATATTTTCCTATTCGGATGGTTCTCTCTTTACTTGTTGACGATTTCTTTTGCTGAGCAGAAGCTTTTTAGTTTGATGTAGTCCCATTCATTTATTTTTGCTTTCACTTCCCTTGCCTTTGAGGTCAAATTTATAAAATCCTCTTTAAGTCCAAGGTCCTTGAGTTTAGTTCTTATGTTTTCTTCTATGCAGTTTATTGTTTCAGGTCTTATATTTACTTCCTTAATCTATTTTGGGTTAATTTTGGTGTGTGGTGATAGACAATAGTCTAGTTTCATTCTTTTGCAGGTGGCTTTCCAGTTTTCCCAGTACCATTTATTGAAGAGGCTTTCCTTTCTCCACTGTGTGTTTTTGGCTTCTTTGTTGAAAATTATTTGCCCATATAAATATGGGTTTACTTCTGGACTGTCGATTCTGTTCCATTGGTCCGTGTGTCTATTTTGCTGCCAATACCATGCCGTTTTGGTTACTGTCACTTTGTAGTATGATTTGAAGTCGAGCAGAGTGATGCCTCCAGCCTCGTTCTTTTTTCTCATGATGCCTTTGGTGATTTGGGGTCTTTTGTGCTTCCATACGAATCTGATGATTTTTTCTTTTATTTCTTTAAAAAATGCCAATGAGATTTTGATGGGGATTGCATTAAATCTGTATAATGCTTTAGGTCATTTTAACTGTGTTGATTAACTGTGTTGACTTATGGTCATTTTAACTTGTTGATTCTTCCAATCCAAGAACATGGAATATTTTTTCATTTCCTTGTATCTTCTTTTAATAGGGTCTTATAGTTTTCATTATATAGGTCCTTCACTTGTTTCATTACATTTATTCCTAGGTATTTTATTCTTTTTGTTGAAATTGCAAAAGAAATTATTTTTTCCACTTTTTCTGATGCTTCATTATTAGAGTATAGGAACGCTATAAATTTTTGAACATTGATTTTGTATCCAGAAACTACTGTATTTGCTTATTGTTTCCAGTAGTGTTCTTGTGGAGTCTTTAGGGTGTTCTATATAGAGAATCATGTCATCTGCAAATAGTGACAGCTTGACTTCTTCATTTCCAATTTGGATGCCTTTTACATCTTTCTCTTGTCTGATTGCGCTCGATAGGACCTCCAATGTTATATTGAATAATAATGATAATGGGCAGTCTTGCTTGTTCCCAATCTTTGAGGGAAGGTTTGTAGCTTTTCACTATTAAGTATAATGTTGGCTGAGGGTTTGTCATATATGGTTTTTATTATGTTAAGGTACTTTCTTCTGTACCGATTTTGTTAAGTGTTTTGATCATAAATGGATGCTGTATCTTGTCGAAGGCTTTTTCTGCATCTATTGATATGATTGTATGATTCTTATTTTTTAATTTGTTTATGTGGTGTATCACATTAATTGATTTGCATATGTTGAACCATCCCTGTGCCTCTGGGATGAAGCCCACTTGATCATGCTGTATAATCTTTTTAATAGTTTGCTGTATTCGGTTCGCTAGTATTCTATTTAGGATTTTTGCATTTGTGTTCATGAGAGATACTGCTCTGTAGTTTTCTTTTTTTGTGTTATCTTTAACAGGTTTTGGTACTAGAGTATTATTCGCCTCATAAAATGTGTTGGGAAGTATTGCCTCCTCTTCAATTATTTGGAAAACTTTGAAGAGAATAGGTATTAAATTTTCTTTGAATGTTTGGTAGAATTCATTGGTGAAGCCATCTGGTCCTGGGCTTTTACTTTTTGGTACATTCTTGATGATTGTTTCAATTACCATACTGCTGATCAGTCTATTTAGATTTTCCAGTTCTTCTTGTTTCAGTCTAGGAAGGCTGTATTTTTCTAAGTACTGGTCCATTTCTTCTAGGTTATTAAATCTGGTGTTACATACTTTTTCATAGTATTCTTCTATGATCCTTTGCATTTCTGCGATGTCAGTCGTAATTTCCTTTTTCATCCCTGATTTTGTTTATTTGTGTCTTTTCTTTTTTTTCTTTAGTGAGTCTAGCCAGGGGTTTGTCAATTTTAGTAACCTTCTCATAGAACAAGCTCTTTGTTGCATTTATGTCTTCTATCATTTTTTTTGTTTTCAATTTTACTTATATCTGCTCTAATTTTGATTATTTCTTTCTTTCTGCTGACTTTAGGCTTCACTTGTTCTTCCTTTTCTAGTTTTTTAACATCAAGTGTTAGGTTATTTTTGGAAATAGGCCTGTAATGATATGAACTTTCCTCTTATAACTGCTTTTGCTGTGTCCCAAAAGTTTTGATATGTTGTTCTAGTATTATCATTCATTTCCATGTATCTCTTGATCTCTCTTTTTATTTCTTCTCTACCTAGTTATTCTTCAATAGCATGTTGTTTAGTCTCCATTAATTTGTGGTTCTTCCTGATTTCTTTCTGCAGTTGATCTCTAGTTTCAAAGCATTATGATCAGAGAATATGGTTGGTATGATTTCAACTCTCTTATATTTGTTGAGGCTATCTCTGTGTCCCAGTATGTGGTTGATCTTTGAGAATGTTCCATGTGCACTAGAGAAAATTGTATAAGCAGCTGTTTTGGGATGAAAAGTTCTTTAAATGTCAATAATCTCCAGTTGATCTAATGTGTCATTTAAGGATGTTATTTCCTTATTGATTTTCTGTTTGGTTGATCTGTCCATATTTGACAGTGGGGTATTTAGGTCCCCTATGATGATAGTGTTTTGGTCTGTTTCTCCCTTTAGTTCTGTTAGTAATTGCTTTACATATTTCAGGGCTCCCTGATTGGGAGCATAGATATTAATAAGTGTTATGTCTTCTTGGTGCATGATACCCTTTATCATTATGAAGTGTCCCTCAGTATCTTTCTTTACCTTTTTTTAGTTTGAAGTCTATTTCATCTGATATTAGTACTGCTAATCCCACTTTTCTCTTGATGCCATTTGCTTGAAATATCATTTTTCATCCTTTCACTTTGAGTCTATTTTTGTCTTTGGAGCTGAGCTGTGTCTCCTGGAGGCAGGATATGGTTAGGTTTTGATTTTTGATCCCATCTGCAACTCTGTGCCTTTTTATTGGTGAGTTCAGTCTATTTACATTTAGGGTGATTATTAAAATATGAGTTCTTCTTATAGCTATTTTATCTTTTGCTTTCTGGTAGCTTGGTGTTTCCATTGATTTCTTGTCCTTGTGTTTCTGTTTTCTTTATTTTGATTGGCTTTTGTGGGTTTTGCCTCTAGTTCTTCTTATTTTATGTTGTATACAATGGTTTTGAATCTTTGGCATGCGGTTACCATTCTGAATATGTTAAGGATAGTTATATACCTACAGTCGTCCATTTTCTTCTGCATGTGCCTTATCTCCATTCCCCTTTGCGAATTCGAATTTTTGAATCCCAGCCCCCTTTTCAGTCATTCTTATCTCAATTTGTTCCTATGTATACCGATGGCTCATTACTATCTTGTTATAACAATTCTCTTATTATTTAAGCTTATAATACCCTGTTCTTAGTAAGGGTTGCACTCCTTTGCTTCTATTTGCCCGATAGTCACTTTACTCCTAATTATGTTGGGTTTTTGTTGTTTTTTTTTGTCATTTTGTTTTAGGTGATCTGACCCCTTTCCATATTTCCTGTAGTGCAGACCTCATAGTGGAGAATTCCCTCAATTTTTGTATGTCTGGAATAGTCTTAATTTCTCCTTCATATCTAAAGGAGAGCTTAGCTGGATATATTAGTCTAGGCTGGTAGTTCCTTTCATTTAATAGTTTAATTTTTTGATTCCATTCCTTTCTGGCTTATAAGGTTTAGGTTGAGAAGTCCGAGGATAATCTAATGGGTTTACCTTTATAAGTTACCGTCTTCTTTTCCCTGGCTGCCCTGAGAATTCTGTGTTTGTCGTTGATTTTTTGATAACTTTAATACGATGAATCTTGGTGAAGGCCTTTTTGGATTGAGATAATTGGGTGTTCTGTTGACTTCCTGAATTCCAAGCTCCAGCTCATTCCATAGATTTGAGAAATTCTTGTCAACTACTTGTCTGAAAATGCTTTCTAATCCCTGTTCCTTTTCCTCGCCTTCGATAATGCCCATTAGTCTTAGTTTTCTCTCCTGATGATATCAGCTACTTCTTGAATTTCTTTCATTATTTTTCATTCTTCAGTTTCTCTCTTCTTTCTGATTTATTTCGAGATTTCCGTCTTCTAGATCACTGATCCTTTCCTCTATTCAGTTGACTCTATTTCCCAAGCTTGCTATTTCATTTTCAACTCTAGCAGAGTGTTTTTTTATCTCCAGTTCTATTCTGTTCCTTTTGAGCGTTTCAATCTCCTTGCTCTGCTCAACTAGTTGTCTTTTCAGTTCCTGAAATTGTTGATATGACTCATTTCAGAACCAACTGAGTTTTTTCAGAAGTACCATTCTGAATTCTCTGTCTTTAAGTCACATATTTCTATGTCTGTAAGCTTATTTTCTGGAGATTTTTCTCTTTATTTCTGAGATGTCTTGTCAGCTCCTTCTCCCCTCCCCCTCCTCCTGTAGGGAGCTCTGGCAGCTGTGAGAAGTAGCTTCTTTATTACTCCCAGTCCACCGCCTGACACCCATGGTTCTGACCTGTGGTAGCTCTTATGCACAGATCCCACACTGCACATAAGTGCTGCTGTGCAGTTTGGGTGTTTTTTGTTGAATATTAGATGTTTAGCTTATTGTTGTTTCAAGGGGAGAGATCTAGGGACATCTCTCACTCTTTCTGCCTCCTCTTTCTTTAACTTTGTATTCTCTGTCTTGAACTGTGCTGTAAACTAAGCTGCTCAGCACCTCCCCCGCCCCAACATCATTTCCTTGCTTTTCTTTACCCTGCCTAGAAATCCTAGCCTTTTTCAAGGCCTCTACTTCAGGTGAAAACTTCCTTCCAGACCTAAAGATATTTTTAAATTCAGTCGTAATCAAAGAAATGCAAATAAAAAGAGTGATAGTGCTAAAAATCAGGAAAAATGCCAAATGTTTACAGAGATAAGGGTCTTTGGAATCCTGTGTACTACTGGGGAAAGGAAGGACAAGGCAAACATTCTGAAGAGTGATCTGATGGTACATGGTTCTATGAAGGACAGGCACACACTATGACCAGTCTAAATCCCAAAGAGAGTCTCACACAAGTCCATATGGGACATGAGCAAGAGTTTCATGTAGCATTGTCTGAGTGTAGGAATCAATGTGGGTATCCATCACCAGGAGAGCAGGTAAGCAAGATGTGGTAGATACATGGACCAGATAGTCACAGAGCAACAGAAATGGGTCGTAAACCATGGTAGTAAGTGATGACACTGAGAAACAGAATAAGACATATAACATGACACCATCATGTAAATTAAAAATACACGCACACAAAAAAGTACACATTTTTAAATATACATACAACAAAAGGGTATATACTAAACACATCAGAATAGTTGGCTATAGGGGAAAGAGAATAAGAGTGGGGTACACAGGATGAAAAAGAATGAATAAAATAACCAGCAAATGCATAAACAAATAAAACGAGAGGAGTTTGTATGGTCCAATGGTGATGAAGTCCTAGGAATGAGAATAGGACTAATTAAATTCCCCACACCAGAGGTCTAAAAACATGAAGAGAGGGAAGAAACAGGTCTACAACTAGAGTTAGATAGAAAAAGCCCTTAGAGTTAGATAGAAAAGATGGTTTGACAATCTAAAACCACATGCAGGTTCAATGACTTCAAAAAGCCTTTCAAACTAAAACATTTAATTATACCATCTGCTGCCTGGGAAGACAGAACTCAGGCAGACAACCTGAGCAGTTAATGCCAGCTTGGTGTTTTACAGACCATCCTCAGAAGAGAAGAAGAATCAACCACATGTTAAGCAGGGAATAGAATGAAGAGACTACTTCTTGTTTGTTTTGTTTTGTTTTTTGTAGCTGCTTTTTCAACAAGCATTAATTGGCACCAACTATAAGCATGTCACCCTGCTAGGGAGGCATAGAGTATTTAACTAAGTATAATTTGCTGTTCGGTCTTCAGGGAATTTTCAATCTTGTGGGAGATTAAACTCAAAGACATAAAGTAAAGCAACAAAAACTATCTAGTCTAGCCACAGAAGAGAAGTAACTGATAAAATGCCCCATGAGCACAGCCATGACCAGAGTCTGGGGAACAGAAAGTAACATGGACTGGAATTCTGTTGGAAAGGTATAAGCTACAGATTGCTGTGTTTGACGATGATCACCTTGAAGTGACCGAAGACTAATAAGAGAAAAAATTTAAAACAGGTGAGCAGTCCCCGCCCCCTGCCCCGCCAGTCCCTCACCTTCCCTGCCCCCCCCCCCCCGCCCCATACTCTGCCACTGATATCCCTTCAAGGCTGCCATACTTTGGCTTCTTCCAAAGTCAGGAAACAGTTCTTTACCCCCATTTGCATCATAATACTCAAATGCTGCTCTCTCCTCAGAAAGGACATAAAATCCTCGATAATCTGGCCGAGAGAAGTCATTTCCAGGTATAGTATCGATCTTTTTCTGTGGAAAATACGAGGGAAATTTTGCAGAAAAGAGTTAATATAGCAGGCTTGAAACTGCTATTCTTTAAAAGGCCTGCTAGCCAGGTTGACCCTTGGCTAGCATTTGGGAACTTAGATTTTGGAAGAGTTCCTAACATTTGCAGAACTGATAAGAGAGGCTCACCGTGCCCAAACTGTTTATGGAAACACTGTGGTTTATGCTGAACACCTAATTTCTTTCTGGAAGCCTGGAGTTTGGGTATGTGCTAGGCACAGAGTGCCTACCAGCTCAAAGTAAAATCCTGCACCCTGAGTCTCCAATGAGCTTCCCTGGTAGACAACATTTCATACTTGTTCTTTCAACTCATTGCTGGGGGAATTAGCACATCCTGTGTAAGTCCACTGGGAGATGACTCTTGAAAGCTTGAGCCTGGTATCCTCTTGGACTTGGCCCCATTAGCCTTTTACCTTTGCTGATTTTGCTTTGTATCCTTTCACTGTCATAAATCACAACCATGAGTATAACAATATGCTAAGTCCTATGAGATCTAGTGAATCACTGAATTTGAAGGTGGTCTTGGGGATCCCCAATCAAGAAAGAAATTCAAAATAAAAGGTAATATTGGAGATTGAAACAGGATAATGGACTCAACACATACTTCTGCCTTCTAAATATCCTAAAATTTCTTGGAGTGGCAAAAATATTATATTTAAAACATCAAATCAATGAGACATGGAAAACAAGAGACAGTGCCTCTGACCAATTAGAACATCTAAGAAATTTCTGGAAAATAGAGTATGTACTCATAATCAGATTGCCTGAGCACACAACAGCTCAATACAAGCAGAGAGAAAGAGAGGCAGGGATGGAATGTCACAAAGTGATGAATAATTGGGGAATGCAGAATGGCCAAGGCTGTTGCCCTTCCTCACAAACACTAAGCAATCTACCACAAAACCCCCTCACCTGGAATATACCATACATTCCACTCAGCAGCACTTCGCAACTCTTCAAAAATCACCAGAGGCAGCGTATGACAAATAGGACAAGTAGGAAAACAGGAATTCTCAAACTCATAGATGAGCACACAAAGGAAGAACCTCTGAATTTTTATTGAACATCATGAAATGGAGACATCAAATAAATAGAACATATATCTAAGGAAAGAGAGTTAATAGGGCACATAGAAGAAATTATTAGACATCCTCTGGAAGGTTTGAGGGGACACTCTATCTATGACAAGCAAGCAGCTAACTGATAAGTAAAGATCTCTAGAATACACTGTGAAATAGAAAAGTAAGATGAAGGGCAGTATATGGACTAATGCTATTATTTCTGCAAAAAAAGGATAGAATGAAAAATGTAATTCTTATATTTGCATAAAGAGACTCTACAAGGGCATAAAAAACTAATAACAATGGTTACTTGCTTCTGGAGTGAGGGAAACCTGAGTAGATAGGAGGAAAGGAATGGTAGGGAGACATTTCACTTATATCTTTTTAATGCAGTATAATTTTTGAACACTGAATATCTCATCTGTTCTAAAAATTAAATTAAAAAGTGGAGACCTTGAAAATTAAATATATGATAATCAATGTTGAAAAATACTCAATAGATGGGCTAAAGAGTTGACTGACCAAAGCCAAGCACTAAATTAGTGAACTAGAAAATCAAACTAAGGAATCTCCCAGAATGCAGCCCATAAAGAGAAAGAACATTTGAAAGAAGCCAAGACACATGAAAGATAACTTGAGAAATTCTAATATCCACTACAATAATTCCAGAAGCAGAAAATAAAGAGAATGGAGGCAAAGAAATACTCAAAGAGAAATGTCCCCTGTGCCAAAGATCTTTTTATTAATCTTTAGAATGAAAAGGACCACCAAGCACTGGGTAGGAAGAACAAAAAAGACCTACCCCAAGAGAAATAGTTGGAATTTAGAACACCAAAGAAAAAGAAAAAATTGGAAAGCTTCTGAGAAAATAAACAGGTTAACTACAAAGAAATGAGAATCCAACTGCATAGACTTTTCATCAACCACACTAGATGCCAGCAGATAATAGAGAATTATCCGCAAAATTCAGAGGTTTTAAACCTAGAATCCTATACCAAGCAAAGAGTATTAATGTAGAAAATCAAAATTAAAATATAGTTTTAAACACATCCATAGAATCTCTGGGGAAAAAAATTACTTAAGAACTCATTTAACCAAAACAAATGATGAATTAAAAAAAAAAAAAAACAAGAGAGGAAAGAATCAGTGATGAGTGATAATCACTAAAATTTATAGTTATTTAAGTAATTGTTTATATATAATGTACAGACTCCCAAAACCTCATATGATCTTAATATGGGACAGAATTAAAATCATGTTAAGGTTCTTTCTTGCTTTACTCATGGAGAGTTCATATATACAGATTATCCTTAAACATCCTGAGAAAAAATGTTTAGAAATGTGTGATAACTTACAGGTATGAAAGGAGTGCAATTTCATTTATCCCCATGGAAAGCCAAATTAAAACCATGATGTGATACCCACCAGACTTACTTAAATAGAAAAGAGAAATTACTGAGAGTTAGCAAGAATGTGCAGTAACCATATATGCTTCTTGAGTACATAAGTTGGTGTACCCACTGTTGAAAACTGGCAGTATCTACTAAAACTGAGCATATGCACATCTTATGACCAAGCAATTTCACTCCTAGATATATATCAACAGAAATGCATATATTTATTCAATAAAAGACATGTACTAGAAAGTTCATAGCAGCACTACTTATGATAGTCCCAAACTGCAAACAACCCAAATACCAATCAAGGAAGAATGGACATTTACATTGTGGCTACACACAAATTGGAATGTATACAGCAGTGAGAATGGACGAATCACAATTACACTCAAGAATGTGGACAAATCTCACTAATGTAATATTGATGGAAAGATGCTAGATATAGAAAAGTACATACTATATGATTCTATTGATATAAGTAGAAAAACAGGTAAAATTAATATATTGTGTTAGAAATCAGGGTAGTGCTTATCCTCAGTGGTGATCCACGCAAGGGCAGATTCTGGAGTGTTGGGAAGGTTTTTTGTTCTGAGTGCTGGTAATATGTGCATTCAGTTTGTCAAAATTCATTGAGCTAGACACATAAGATGTATGTGCCTTTACACATTTATGTTATACCTCAATAAAAAGTTCCAAAATTTAAGGCTACCTACCACAAGCAGAGTAGAAAAGGTATTTGTAACTTCCATGTCTTGAGGGGGATGAATTGGAACAAGAAAAATTCAATCAATCCAACAAAAAGGAGGGAAAGGGTGGAGGCTGGCAAGAAATAAGCATAAGAAATAGAAAACATAAAATAAGGGATAAGCCACTACTTATCAGGAATCAAAATAAATATAAATGGGTTAAAGCGCCTATTGAAAGACAAAGATTTTTACACCCAGGAGAATGGCTACTGTCAAAAAAACAAAAAAATAAAAAATAAATAAATAAAAATAGAAAAACAAAATAGCAAGTGTTAGGATGTGGAGAGACTGGAACCCTTGTGCATTGTTGGTATAAATGTAAAATGGTATAGCCACTATGAAAAACAGTATAGAGGTTTCTCAAAAAATTAAAAATAGAATTACCACATGATTCAGTAATTCCGCTTCTAGGTATATAACTGAAAGCAAAGTCTGGAAGAAATAACTGTACACCATGTTTACAGTAGCATTATTCACAATAGCTAAAATGTAGAAGGAACCAGATGAATACATAAGCAAACTGTGACATATAAATACAATAGAATATTATTCAGCCTCAAAAAGGAAGAAAATTCTGATGACATTATGCTAAATAAAATAAGCCAGTCAGAAAAAGACAAATACTGGGGATGGCTCCATAGTGTAGTGGTTAGTACATTTGCTTTACACGCAGAAGGTCCTGGGGTCGTGCCCCAGGTGGAGTCACGGACCATACCCTGGGGGCACCCCTGGCCCAGGGGTTGCATGTGTGGGAGGAGATGCTCCACCTTCAGAGATCCAGTTCTTAAGGGGAAACAGCAACATCCATAGGTCAAGGGTGGAAGTGGGGATGGGGATTAAAGAGGGGGAAAAAAAAAAAGACAAAGACAAATACTATATATTTCTACTTATATGAGGTTCTTAGAGTAGTCAAAGTCATAAAGACAGAAAGAAGAATAATGATTGCCAGGGACTGGGGGTAAGGAGAATGAGTAGTTGTTGTTTAATGGGTCGAGTTTCAATTCTGAAAGATGAAAAACTTCTGAAGATTGGTTGCAAAACGATGTGACTATACTTAACAGTAGCGAACTTAAAAATAATTAAGATGATACATTTTAGGTTGTGAATATTTTACCACACTGTTGAAAAAAGACAAACACAAAGAAAACAAAATCTAGCTTATAAGATAATCACAAGAGTTTCAACTAAAATAAAACAGATAATAAATAAATGGAAAAAGATATGCCAGAAAAATGCTAACTAAAACAAAGCAGGTGTAGCAATATTAATATCGAACAAAATAAAATTAAAAGCAAAAATATTAAAATAAGATAAGGAGCATTTGAGATCTTGCTTCCTGACACTGTTCTCAGTTTGGCTTAAATAAACTCTTATAAAAAATAGGAAAAAAAAATAAGAGACTATTTTATTCCCAAAAAGTATAATTCACCAAGAAGATATAAAAATTATGAAGCTTTAAGGATCTAAAAGCAGCTTTGATACACACGCACATCACAAAAGAAACTCACTAGGAATCATAGTGGAAGTCTTTAACAGAACTCTGAGTCAACAAGAAAAAGTAAGTTAAGGATACAGAGAACATAAATTATAATTAATAAATTTGAAGTAAATATAAAACTATGTACCCAATATAATAAGGATCCAGGGAAAGGTTATGAAAACTGAAAGTTCATAAGACTACAAATTAATTTCTGTATTTAATCTTTATCTTTCTTTCAGCAATATGGCAGAGTAGAGATCCCCAAACCTTCCATCTACAAAACATCTTATTTAAATACTAGAAAAATGTAAAAATAACTTGGAAACCAATGGACTAGAGAAAATTTGTGAAGCCAAAATTCAAGAAAGAAGGCAGAATAAATGTGTTTTCAGATATAAAAACAGAGAATTTATCATTACTGAAGGAACTTCTAAAAATTATTTTTTGGGGAGAAGGAAAATTATCCAAAAAAGAGTATCTGTGATCAAGAAAGAATGAAGAAAATGGTAAACAGGTAGATAAATTGAATAAATATTGACCCAGAAAATAATAGCAGCAATAATGTCTAATTTGAAGAGTTAAAGTAATGATAGAGCTAAGCCACATGGGAGGTGACTGGAATGAAAGAATTAGAAGTCTTGCCTTGCTCTGGAGGACTGACTGATTACATAAATGACCTATGTTTTCAATTCAAAAGGCTAGAACTTGAATAAAACAAACTCGAATTAAGCAGAAAGGAAGACAAAGATCAAGAACAGAAATCAATGATATAGAAAAATAAAAATTGATGGGATTAACTCATAAATCCAAAAGCTGGTTCTTTGAAAATACTAATAAAATAAGCAAGCATTAATCAAGTCTGACCAATAAAGAAAGAGAACATACCACAGATATGGAAGAGTTTATTTTCTTACAACAGAATACTATATACATTATGCTGTTACATATTAGATTTCGATGATGTTAATGATTTTCTAGGAAGATGTAAAGTACTAGACTGACTTTGAAAAATTAGAAAACCTGAGAAAAATCAATGACCATGGAAAATATTGAAAAGTAAGTTAAACAGTGATGTCAACTTCTTTTTTAAAAAACAAACAAACAAACAAAAAACACCAACAGTAGCCCAGGCAGTCTGCAATCAGATTCTGCCAAACTTCAAGAAACGGGTAATTCTCCAGAGCACAGAAAATGATTGAAAGTTTCCCAACTTAATCAGTGAGGAGAGCGTAACCCTACTCATGAACTCACACAAAAATGGGCGCAGAAGAGAAAGTATATACCAATCTCACTTACAAATACCGATACCAAAACCCTAAATAAAATGTTAGCTAATTAAATCTATCAAACCACCCAAAAGTGCATTTTAAATTATCCCAGGATTTTAGAGAAAGAAAATCTAGCAGTATAATCAATGATATTAACAATTTTAAGAAGAAAACTATATGGTTATATTAATACATGCTATGCAAAAGCATTTTGGGGAGAGAAATCAACACCCATCTCTGACTTTTTAAATTAGGTTTACTGGAGTGACATTGGTTCAAAAAATTATATGGGTTTCAAGTATACAGTTCTATAATACATTATCTGTATACTGCATTTTGTGTTCGCTACCCACAGTCAAATCTTCCATCACCATATATTTGATGCCCTTTACCCTTTTCTACCTCTCCCCTCTTCCCTTTCCTCTGGTAACCACTAAACTGTTGTCTGTGTCTATGAATTTGTTTGTTAGTTTGTCTTGTTCGTTTGTCTTGTTGCTTTCAGTTTTATACCCCACATATGAGTGAAATATATGGTTCTCGACTTTTTCCATCTGACTTATTTTGCTTAGCATGATAAGCAAAAGATACATTCACACTGTCAGAAATGGTAGTATTTCATGTTTTCTTATGGCTAAGTAATATACTCTTGACTTTTTAAATGCTTAGTGATTAGACATAAAGGGAAACTTACTTAATATGACAGAGAATGTATTCAGTGAAGATACAGTGGGAGCATTCCCCCCCAAGCAAGCTCCAAACAAAAATGTCCTATTTAACACTGTAGAGAGAGGGTGGTCAATGGAAGACGAGAAATAAGAAGTACAAACATGGGAGACGTCTTTTGTTTCTTAACAGATGATAGGGCTGTCTACCTAAAACAGCCAAACAGGTCAACTGACAAACTATTAAAAGGATAGGGTTTAGTATGGAAGCTCAGCTTTAGATCTAGTTTTGGCTGCCAAAGTAAAGGTACTTGCTTTAAGAGTGAAATCGTGCAAGCTATTTTCTGCAGAGCAAGATATTAGGATTGACAAGCTTTTGCTCTCTCCCTCCTCCCCCATCTTAAACGCTGAAATAACACCGTGTTTGAAACTGGATAACAAAAAATCTTCTGAAACCAAAATTTGTCCTGAAGGGTTGAGTCGTGACTCTACTCAAAAATACCTTATCTCCTGCCTCCAGCTACCGCAGTTACTAAGGGATAAACATGCCATCCAGTCCAACATAATTCTTCCGATAGAGGGCAAGGAAGAGCACCTTCACAGTAACATTTTTTTCAAACCGTATACTGCTTATTATATAAACTTACGTACTGGCAAATGGAGCTCCCACAACATATAAATAAGATATTCAGGGTCAAACTTCCTTTTAAAAAATAAGCACATAAAATTAATTTTATTTTAAAGATATCTGGGAAGGAGGTTTTTCCTGTTGCACTCTCTACAGGATCTGCATCACGGGGCCACCCTGAACCATCCAAACGGTCCCCCAGGGCTCACCAGGTGCATTGCGCTGTGACACCGAGCGCTGACCTGGGAGACGCGCGGCCGGCGCCCTTCCCTGGTCAGCCCAGGGCAGGAAAAGAGCCAGACCTCTGTGAACGACGAGGATGGCCAAGGGCTACTCGGTCCCCAGTACCACACAGCACCCCCAGAACAGACCCAGGGAGGGTGCGGGAGGCTCCTGGGGATCCCTGGCCCGGCGCACTCACGCACCTGTCCCACTAGGTCTGGGGGCGCCTCCCAGAGCCGCAATTGTCGGGAGTCCTCTCGCCCTCGGTCCTGGGCTCCTGAGCCAACCCCCCTGGCCCGGAGGGGAGGGGCAGCCACCTGCCGCTGCCACCTGAGGCACTGGTTTCACCGTTCTGGGGCTGGGTGGACAGGATAGAGCAGGACCTCCGTCCCGGGCTGAAGGCGGGACCCGCCAGGCGGAGAGGGACCGGGGCCACCACGGGGACCACGGCAGTGCATCTTACCTCTCAGAGGGACAGCCCTGCTGCAGACCAGCCCCGCGCCCGAACCCCCAAACCTCCGCGCTCGCTTGCCCGCTACGGAAAGACCACGCAGCTGCGGCGCAGAGCAGTAGGTGGGCAGCGATGCGCCTACTCACCCGCCCAGCTCGGCTTCCGCGGCAACACCTCAGCCCTCAGCCGCCGCGGCTCCCGGCGCTCACAGATGCTCCGCGAAAGTCCCCGGGATGCTATGGGCGCCTCCGAGCCGCCTCTAGGGGGCTGGCGCGAGCCGGCGCGGAGCAACCTGGGAGATGTAGTTCTGGAGCCTCTGCATCCTCCGTTTTGGCCGCTCTCCATCAGCAAGCAGGTGGTGGTCCTTTGTTTCTCTGTGCTTCCTTTGTTTTCCTCGAGGAGTCACCTCCTATCCTGGCTTAATAAATGTTGGAGTGCCCCAGTGGATCTCTGGCCACTCTCTCCTTACACTAGATTAGTGGTTCTCGGAGTGTGGTACTCAGACCAGTAGCTTCAATATGATCTGGGAACTAAGTAGAAATGTAAATTCTCCATCCTATCGAGGCTATTTAGTTTTTACAGAACTGAAAATCCTGGGGATGGGGTCTAGAAAATTATATTTTCCAAGCTCTTCAAATGATTCTGAAGTACCCTAAAGTTTGAGAACAACTGCTCTAAACATCCCCCCTTCCAAAGGAACCTCATCACACTTATGGCATTGTTACACAGGTACATACACACATACCCATATGTCCCTAGGTACACTGATAGAGCCCAGACTAGACGTACCCTCTCACTCCAGCCCTCGCTGCCTCAATATCTACCCAACATCTATTCTAGGATGCCTCTCAGACCTCTGAAATTCAACAAGGTCAAGACCAAATTCAGAATCTTCACTTTTCTCTATGTAGTCTACTCCGGTGTGCCTTATGTCCATGGGCTGAAAAATGTCACTGCATTTATTGACATGGAAGTTACTTAGGTGAAAGCTACAGAGGCAAAATAACAAGACTATGAGTCATATTTGAGGAAAAGAAGATCAAATGAGGAAGGTGGGATGGAGGTAAGGAGAATAACAAACTTTTGCAGGGTGCCTGAGAAGGAGAGGGGCTGGTGGCTGGGAGTGGAAGTGTTGCTAAAGCAGGATTTTTTTTAAGATAGGAGAAACTTCAGTATCTTTAGATATTTATGATAAGAACCCAGTTGAGAGGGAGCTGCTGACTCTACAGAAGAGAAAAAGATATCTCTGTATGATTCTTGAGAAGATTGTACATATGTGAAGGGGAAGTAGAGTGCTAGGCACAGGCAGAGAGATGAACCCCTGCAGCGACCTCCTGGACACTCAATCAGAACAGTTTGCCCCGTCAAAGGCACATTTGGCAATGTCTGAAGACATTTTTCGTTGTCACAACTGGGGTTGCTACTGACATCTAGCGGGCAGAGGCCAAGGTTGCTGCTAAACATCCTGCAATGCACAGGACAGCCCCCGCGACAAAGAATGATCTGACCCCAAAATGTTAGTAGTGCTGAGGTTGAGAAACCCTGATCTAGACAGCAACAAGCCCTCTGTTGTAAGAAGAGAGAAGAAAAAAAGTGAGATAAATGTTTGGTTTGTTATAAAAAAGTCAAAACGGGGTTTCTCTGGAAAAGAAGAGAGGAAGTTATCTATGAGGACAGACAGAGGTGTCTATTTGTGTGTGTGTGTGTGTGTGTGTGCGCGCGTGCGCGTGCATGTGCATGTGCATGTGTATGTGTGTGATGTTGAAGTGTGGGATCTAAGATGAATAAGAAGAGAAGTAAAAAATGGAGAGAGCTGAATGATTGGGAGGAAGTAGTAGGTTCGACTGATTGGGAGTTTTGATGGGGGTCAGAGATTTACTTATGTTACTGGAGTAATTGGGAAACCAAGCTGGAGAAGAACTTCTGGTAAAAGAATAGGGATGGTCAATGATGACCAGGTCAGGATGTGAGGATGGATGGCTAGTGTGGAGTAGAGGCAGGGACACTGAGCATCCTTATGTGAATCATGCAGCCCTGGATAAAGGAGCGGAGTGATCAGAGAGGCCAGGGTTATGCACATGGATGTAGAAGCCATCCATACACATGGCAGGACACTTTTTGCATCACTGGGAGTGGATAAGAAAGTAAAGAGATATGAGGGTGGGGGTAAAGTCAAATGATTGAAACCTTATGGAAGCAGGACTTTGAACAAAACTGAAGGGGAACCATGGTCTGGCCCTTTAAAGAGCAGTGGGCTAAGGTGTTCTCAGGTATTCTCAAGGAGATCTGTGTTTCAGTCAAGGCAGAGGTGGAGACACAGAACCATCTAAAGAACTGGAGGATAGAGGGGAATCTACAGGTTTGGGGTTAGAAGTTCTGGAGTATACTAGATCAGGATAAGAAGGGCTTGGGAGGTTGGAAAGCTGTGGAGAGCTAGATCAGGAGTAAGAAAAACAGAGCATGGGGCGATGTGGCAGTGGAGTAGTGCTGTATATTTTGGAAGTTGAATGATGGAAACAGGGATGAAAAATGAAGACCAAAGAGTTTGCCTCACTCTGCAGAGTGGGAGACATCCATCCTGTTCACTGCAGTCTCAGAAAGCCCTGTGACAGCTGAATCCTAATACTGAAACAATGAGTTCTAGTTATAATAAATTCCTAATAAAAAATCTAATTTATTCCTGGAATAAGCTTACAGACCATTTTTTTTTAATACACAGCTTGATTCTATTTGCTAATATTTAATTTAGGATTTTTACATTGATATTCAAAAATGAAAGTGGGCTATAATTTTATTTGAATGTCTAATGTTTGGTTTCAGAATCAATGTTATGCTCATGTCATAAAAATTCGGAAGCTTTGATTTTTTTGCTTTTACTGTGGAGCAATTTAATTAAAATTTTCTGTTAATTGAGGTTCAATCATTTCCCAGTGGAAAAAAGTCTGGGACTGATGCTTCCTTTGGGGAGAGTCAAATGATTGAAAACTTAAGGAAGCAGGACTCTGGACAATAGTGCAGGAGAAGTGTTCTCTTTAGAGAACAGCAGGCTCAGTTGTTCTCAGGGAGATCTGTGTTTCAATCAAGGCAGAATTAGAGAAGCAGCCTTCTTTATTTTATATTTGACAACCTTCTTTATTTCTTCTGTGGTAATCTCACAGTTTAGATTTTTAAAACTCTTTTAGAGTTAATTTTGTTAAATTATATTTCCCTTAAAAACTTATTTAATTCATCCAGATGTTCAAGTGCGGAGGAGGGAGAGGGGAGAAGGTGCTGCAACTTCCCTGATCAGCCTGCCTGGAAGTGCCAGAATTTCTAGCAACTGGCAGCAGGGCCCAGTCATCAGGGCAGAAAGCAGAGAATGGGGGATGGGACCACAGAGAAAAAACAGTTGATTTTTACCAGCCCCAGTTGCAAAACCAAGGCTGAGCTGCAGCTCCAAGCCCCCAACCCACATGGCCCTTCCCCCCATACACTCAGAGACTGAGACCGTTCACAATAGAGCCCCAGGGTAATCTGAGCAAATGCTACCGAAACTCTTGCTAATACTGACAAGGACTGAAACTGAGAGTAGCAAGTGTGATTAAATATCTACAAGAAAATAAAAAAGACATTTAGACTTTATATGAAGCAGGGATCCAAGAGGATTAGACGCCACCTACTGGAAACCAAAAGAAAAGCACATTCTTTGCAGCAGACTAAAGAGAGACCTTTATATAATAAAACTTCTTTTTGGAAAAACAACAGAATGCACTTCCATTAATGCCTAGGTGGAGAAATAGACCATTAAACACCATGAACAACCAAAGTGACAAGGCATCTCAGAAATAAAGAGGGAAATCTCCAGAAAATATGCTTACAGACATAGAAATATGTGACTTAAATAACAGAGAATTCAAGATGGTACTTCTGAAAAAACTCAATGAGAACCAAAACAACTCAAATCAACAATTTCAGGAACTGAAAAGACAACTAGATGAACAGAGCAAGGAGATTGAAACTCTCAAAAGGAAACAAATAGAACTTCTGGAGATGAAGACCACACTGCAAGAGCTGAAAATGAAATAGCGAGCTTGGGAAATCGAGTCGACCAAATGGAGAAAAGAATCAGTGATATTGAAGACAAAAATCTAGAAATAGACTAGAAGAAAGAAGAGAGAAACCAAAGAATGAAAAATAATGAAAGAGAAATACAAGAACTAGCTGATACCATCAGGAGAGGAAACAAGAATAGTGGGCATTCTTTAAGGCAAGGAAAAGGAGCAGGGACAAGAAAGCATTTTCAGACAAATAGTTGGTGAGAATTTCCCAAATCTAAGGAATGAGCTGGAGCTTGGAATTCAAGAAGTCAACAGAACATCCAATTATCTCAATCCAAAAAGGCCTTCACCAAGACACATTGTATTAAAGTTATCAAAAATCAACGTCAAAGACCGAATTCTCGGGGCAGCCAAGGATAAGAAAATGGTAACTTAAAAAGGTAAACGTATTAGATTATCCTAGAACTTTTCAGTGCAAACCTTATAAGCCAGAAAGGAATGGAATCAAATAATTAAACTATTAAGTGAAAGGAACTATCAGCCTAGAATAATGGATCCAGCTAAGCTCTCCTTTAGCTTTGAAGGAGAAATTAAGACCTTTCCAGACAAACAAAAATTGAGGGAATTCTCCACTACGAGGCCTGCACTACAGGAAATATTGAAAGGTGTCAGCTCACCAAAAACAAAATAACAAAACAAAACAAAAAAATATATAATTAGGAGTAAAGTGATTATCAAGCCAGTAGAAACAGAGGAGTTCAACCCTTACTAAGAACAGGGCATTATAAGCTTAAATAATAAGAGAATTGTTATAACAAGATAGTAATGAACAATCAGCATACATAGGGACAAATTAAGATAATGATGACTGAAAAGGGGGATGGTATTCAAAGATCCAAATTCGCAAAGGGGAAAGGAGATAAGGCACGTGCAAAAGAAAACGGACAGCTGTATATATAGATATATACATATCTATATATACATATATATGTATATATGTAACTATCCTTTTCATATTCATAATGGTAACCACACATCAAAGATCCAGAACCATTGCATATAACATAAAACAAAAAGGACCAGAGGGAAAACCAAATAAAGAAAACAGAAACATAAGGACAAGGAAGCAATGGAAACACCAAGCTACCAGAAAGGAAAAGATAAAATGGCTATAAGATGACCTCATATTTTAACAATCATTCTAAATATAAATAGACTGAACTCACCAATAAAACAGTACAGAGTTGCAGATGGGACCAAAAAAACAAAACCCAACCATAAACTGCCTCCAAGAGACACATCTCAGCTCCAAAGACAAATATAGACTCAAAGGGAAAGGGTGGAAAATGATATTTCAAGCAAATGACATTCAAAGAAAAGCAGGAGTATCGGTACTAATATCAGATGAAATAGACCTTAAACTAAAAAAGGTAAAGAAAGATACCGAGGGACATGTCATAATGATAAAGAGAATCCTGCACCAAGAAGACATAACACTTATTAATATCTATGTTCCCAATCAGGGAGCCCTGAAATAAGTAAAGAAATTACTAACAGAACTAAAGGGAGAAACAGACCAAAACGCTATCGTCATAGGGAATCTAAATATCCCACTGTCAGATATGGACAGGTCATCCAAACTGAAAATCAATAAGGAAATAACATCCTTAAATGACACATTATATCAACTGGACATTATTGATATATACAGAGCGAGATTTTCAAGTGCATTTACATAAAGTTGAACCAAGCAATTTTTTGTAAGCCTTTTAATTTTTTCCAAATTTCTTATTTTGTACATTTTTGCTTTCTTGATTATTTTACCTTTAATTTTTTTTTCAAAAAAATCAGCTCTTACATTTATTTTTTAGTTCTCACATTTATTTTTTAGTTCTCACATTTTTGTTGTTCTCTCTAATTCATTAATTTCTATTTTTATCTCAATTCCTTTTTTCTGCTTTCTTTAAGGGTATTTTATTGTTATTTTTCTAACTTTATGAGTTGGATACTTGACTTTTAAATTTTTTTTGTGAATGTAAGTATTTAAGGTCAAGACTTAGCCTTTAGATATATGTAGGTACTGCTTTAGATATACCTCATATTTTCAAATGTATAGTAGATATCTTAAAATTTTGATTTTGCTTTTTCTTTAATGTAGAGTTTTTAGATTTGAAGAAAGAGTATGAGAATTTAAAAACTAAAAGCGTGAGAGGTCTTTTGTTTCTGATTTTGTTATTAACTTTTAGTTTTATTTCATTGTGATCAGGTCAGAGATCAGTGTTGTCTCTACTACTTTGTATTTTTGAAATAGTTGAGTTTTTATTTGTGGCCTAAAATAGGACACTTTTGTGAATGTTTAATAGGTATTGCAGAGTGAAGCATACTCTGTTTTTGGCCTACTGATTTTTTAATTTGTTTATATGGTGTATCACATTAATCGATTTGCATATGCTGAAACATCCCTGTGCCTCTGGGATGAAGCCTACTTGATCATGCTGTATAATCTTTTTAATAGGTTACTGTACTCGGTTCGCTAGTATCTTATTTAGGATTTTTGCATCTGTGTTCATGGGAGTTATTGGTCCGTAGTTTTCTTTTTTTGTGTTATCTTTACCAGGTTTTGGTATCAGAGTAATATTTGCCTTATAAAATGAGTTGGGAAGTATTGCCTCCACTTCGAGTTTTTGGAAGAGTTTGAGGAGAATAGGTATTAAATCCTCTTAGAATGTTTGGTAGAATTCACTGGTGAAGCCGTCTGGTCCTGGACTTTTAATTTTTGGTAGATTTTTGATGATTGTTTCAATTTCCATACTGTTGATCGGTCTATTTAGATTTTCCAGTTCTTCTTGATTCAGTCTAGTAAGGTTGTATTTATTTTTCTAAGTACTGGTCCATTTCTTCTAGGTTATTAAATTTGGTGTTACGTACTTTTTCATCGTATTCTTGTATGATCTCTGTATTTCTGTGGTGACTATCACAATTTCCCCTCTTTCATCCCTGATTTTGTTTATTTGTGTCCTTTCTCTTTTTCCTTTAGTGAGTCTAGCCAGGCGATTGTCAATTTTCTCAAAGAACCAGCTCGTTGTTGCATTTGTGTTTTCTATTGTTGTTGTTGTTTTCAATTTCATTTATATCTGCTCTAATTTTGATTATTTCTTTTCTTCTGCTGACTTTAGGCTTCATTTGTTCTTCCTTTTTTAGTTTTTCAAGATGAAGCCTTAGGTTTTTTATTTGGGCACATTCTTGTTTTTGGAGATAGGCCTGTAATTATACAAACTTTCCTCTTATGACCGCTTTTGCCGTGTCCCATAAGTTTTAATATGTTCTACTATCATTATCATTTGTTTCTATGTATCTCTTGATCTCTCTTTTTATTTCTTCTCTGACCCAATTATTCTTCAGTAACATGTTGTTTAATCTCCATGTATTTGAAGTTCTTCCCGCTTTCTTTTTACAGTTGATCTCTAGTTTCAAAGCATTATGATCAGAGAATATGGTTGGTATGATTTCAACCCTCTTATATTTGTTGAGGCTATCTCTGTCTTCTAGTATGTGGTCAATCCTTGAGAATGTTCCATGTGCACTAGAGAAGAATGTGTAAGCAGCTGTTTTGGGATGAAAGGCTCTGTAAATGTCAGTCATGTCTAGTTGATCTAATGTGTCATTTAAGGATGTTATTTCCTTATTGATTTTCTGTTTGGATGATCTGTCCATATCCGACAGTGGGGTATTTAGATCCCCTACGACGATAGCATTTTGGTCTGTTTCTCCCTTTAGTTCTGTTAGTAATTGCTTTACGTATTTCGAGGCTCCCTGATTGGGAGCATAGATATTAATAAGTGTTATGTCTTCTTGGTGCAGGATTCCCTTTATCATTATGACATGTCCCTCGGTATGTTTCTTTACCTTTTTTAGTTTGAAATCTATTTCATCTGATATTAGTACTGCTACTCCTGCTTTTCTCTGAGTGCCATTGGCTTGAAATACCATTTTCCACCCTTTCCCTTTGAGTCTATATTTGTCTTTGGAGCTGAGCTGTGTCTCCTAGAGGCACAGCATATGGTTGGGGTTTGTTTTTTGATCTCATTTGCAACTCCGTGCCTTTTCGTTGGGGGGTTCAGTCCATTTACATTTAGGGTGATTATTGAAATATGAGGTCATCTTATAGCCATTTTATCTTTTGCTTTCTGGTAGCTTGGTGTTTCCATTGCTTCCTTGTCCTTGTGTTTCTGTTTTCTTTATTTGGTTGGGTTTTGTGGGTTTTCCCTCTGGTCCTTCTTGTTTTATGTTATATACAATGGTTCTGAATCTTTGATGTGTGGTTACCATTATGAATATGAAAAGGATAATTATATATCTACAGTTGTCCTTTTTTTTTTTCTGTGCGTGCCTTATCTCCATTCCCCTTTGCAAATTTGGATCTTTGAATCCCACCCCTTTTTTGTCTTTGTTATCTCAATTTGTCCCTATGTATGCCGAACGTTCATTACTATCTTGCTATAACACATCTCTTCATATTGTTTAATTTTATAATCGCATGTTCTTGGTAAAGGTTGCACTCTTCTGCTTCTATCTGCCTGCTAGTCACCTTACTCTTAGTTACATAATTTTTTTCATTTTGTTTTAGGTGAACTGACCCCTTTCCATATTTCCTGTAGTCCAGGCCTCGTAGTGGAGAATTCCCTCCATTTTTATATGTCTGGAAAAGTCTTAATTTCTCCTTTATAGCTAAAGGAGAGTTTAGCTGGATACATTATTCTTAGCTGGTAGTTCCTTTCACTTAATGGTTTAAATATTTGATTCCATTCCTTTCTGGCTTGTAAGGTTTATGCTAAGAAGTCCAATGATAATCTAATGGGTTTACCTTTATAAGTTACTGTTTTCTTCTCCCTGGCTGCCCTGAGAATTCTGTCTTTGCTGTTGATTTTGATAATTTTAATACAATGTGTCTCGGTGAAGGCCTTTTTGGATTGAGATAATGGGTGTTCTGTTGACTTCTTGAATTCCAAGCTCCAGCTCATTCCTTAGATTTGGGAAATTCTCAAGCATTTGTCTGAAAATGGTTTCTAATCCCTGCTCCTTTTCCTCACCTTCGAAAATGCCCGTTATTCTTATATTTCCTCTCCTGATGGTATCAGCTAATTCTTGAATTTCTCTTTCATTATTTTTCATTCTTCAGTTTCTCTCTTCTTTTTTCTGATTTATTTCTAGATTTCTGTCTTTGATATCCCTGATCCTTTCCTCCATTTGGTCGACTCTATTTCCCAAGCTTGCTATTTCATTTTCAACTCTCGTGGTGTGTTTTCGATCTCCAGAAGATCTATTCTGTTCTTTTTGAAGGTTTCAATCATCTTGCTCTGCTCATCTAGTTGTTTTTTCAATTCCTGAAATAGTTGATATGATTCGTTTCAGAACTCACTGAGTTTTTTCAGAAGTACATTCCTGAATTCTCTGTCATTAAGTCACATATTTCTATGTCTGTAAGCATATTTTCTGGAGGTTTTTCTCTTTATTTCTGAGATGCTTTGTCACTTTGGTTGTTCATGGTGTTTAATGGACTATTTCTCCTTCTAGGCATTAATGGACGTGTATTCTGCTGTTTTTCCAGAAAGAAGATATATTATATAAAGGTCTCTCTTTAACCTGTTGCAAAGAAGGCGCTTTTCTTTCAGTTTGCAGTAGGTGGCATCTAAGTCTCTTGGATCCTAGCTTTATATAAAGCTTTAAAAATGCCTTTTTATTTTCTGATAGATATTTAATCATGCTTGCTACCCTCAGTTTCAGTCCCTGTCAGTGTAAACAACAGTTTCGGTAGCATTTGCTCAGATTCTTCTGGGGCTCCGCGGTGTTCGGTTTCGGAGTGTATGGTGGGAGTGGCTCTCTGGGTTGGGGATTGGCGGCTGCGGTCAGTTTGTTTTGCAACTGGGGCCAGTAAAAATCAACTGTTGTTTTTCTGCCCTCCCACTTCTCTGCCTTCTGCCCTGATGACTGAGCCCTGCCACCCGCTGTCCACGGTTAGCTCACGGCTTTCCCAGGAAGGGCTGTTCAGGGAACTCGCTGCTCCTTCTATCCTCCCCCTCTTCCTACAGGGAGCTCCAGGGCTGCAAGAGGCAGCTTCTTTATTTCTCTCAGTCCACCACCCGAAACCCAGTGTTCTGACCTGTGGTAGCTCTTATGTGCAGATCCCACGCTCAGACATGGTGGTGTGCAGTTTGGGTTGTTTTTTGTTGAGTTTTAGATGTTCAGCTTATTGTTGTTTCAAGGTGAGAGATCTGGGAATGTCTCTCACTCTGCCATTTTTCCAAAGATCCACCAAGCATGTTGCACTTTAATGCTTATTATTGGAGGTGGTTATATGAGTATGGAGTTCAGAGAAGAACCTGCAGCTAGTGATAAAAATGTGGGAGTTCCCCATATAGAGATGGCATTTAAAGTCATGAGCTAGAATGAACTCACGAAGGGAGTGAGTGCAGACAGGGAAATGGTCTAAGGTCTGCTCTGTGGGGACATTCCAAGGTCAAGAGGTTAGGAAAATGAGGAAAAATTGGCACAAAGGAGACTGAGAAGTAGCAGGAAGATCAGAAGTACTTCTAAGAGAAGTGAGTGCTCAACTGGGCCAGACACTGCTGAAAGGTCAAGTAGAATTAAGAATCGAAAGTTGAATATTGGACATAGTAGTGTAGAGGTCTTTGGTGACCTTGACAAGAGTAGTTTCATGGAGTAACTGAGACAGAAGTCTGAGTGGAGGGGGCTCACAAGACAGTGGGAGTATAGAAATGGAGTTAGCATATATGGACAACTTTTTTGAGAAATTTTTCTGGGAATGAAAAGAAATAAATGCATAATATCCAGGAGGAATGAAGTTGACTATTTATCAGGTAGGAGAAATGTCATTAAGTTTGTATGCTGTTGGTAATGATCCAGTGGAAAGTGAGAAACTGATGACACAGCAGAGTAAAGAAGGGTTAGAGAGCTGTCTTTGAGACATTAACAGGTGATGGAGTCTGGAGTGCAGGGGAGCACTGGCTTTGGCTGGAAGAGAGGTCGTTGTGTTTGGATACAGATGTATGGGGATGGGTAGTTGTTTTTGCTTGGGATAGTGGGGGTTCCCTCTCACATGTTTCTTGTTTCTTAGCTAGGACAGCAGCTGAGGAAGAGAATTGGGAAGAAAGTGTTGGAAGTTTGAGGAGAGAGGAGAAAGGAAATAGCTTTTGGGGGTGGGGAGAAATATTGTAGGATTTCTAGGAAATGCTAAGGGTTGTGTGACCATGAATTTAGAAGTGAGACCAGTCAGCAGGGCTGGGTGTCTTTCTGCAGGCATGCTTACCTTAATGTTTGCTCTTTTTATTGTTTTTTTTTTCCCCCCCACAGAACCAATATTTTGCTTTTTTGACCAGGTCAAAATTGTTTTTCCCCTCTACCTTTAACTTCTGCCTTTGCCTTTATTAATCATTTCTTCCCAGTTATAGTCTTCTAGCTTCTAGAGTTGAAAAATTGATTCTTTTATTTTTACTGCTTTTTTTTTCTTATTTTCAAATAAATTCACACAAGGTGATACATTTTCCACTGAGCTGTCCTTTTTCAAACTCCTATAAGGTTTTATAGATAACTCTCATGTCGAAATTTATTTTTAGAGAATTAATTTTGGCATTTATTTATTTCCTCTTTCCTTCATGACTTGAGTAATTCATAACATTAAATTGTGGTTAATTTCTAATTTTACTGCATAGGGGTTAGTATGATTGATTTTTGGAATTTTTGGAGATTTATTTTCTTTGTGGCCTAATACTTATGAATAGAATATTTCCCAAAGTAGAAATCATACAGATGTTTCTATTTAACATAGAGCTGTAAACTCATTCCTTAAATTTAGCAAAGAAATATAAAAATAGCAATGTTTAAATGTTTAAATATATAATCAGATTCAAAGACATCAAACATATCTCCATAGACTACAGGTGGGGCAGAAACACAAGGTGGGATGCTGGCCTGAAGCTATTGGATGGCTGGACACCAGGTCTGGAATCAGTGAGAGTTCAACTTTATGGGTAACAGAAACTAAAACTGCCTTACCAGAAATAGGGCAGTAGAACATGAGGTGGTATTCCTGGATTCTGAAAGGTGGTTTTTTAAAAAAACTCTGCTGCCCATCTCTGCCTAGGGTTACATTTTGCGTGAAGTGGCCCCTTTCAGGGAGATAAGAGGACACAGGAACTGATCTAAGCCAGCTTCTGGTTTAATGACTCGGTCTGTAATGCCTTTAATAAGCCTAAGGGTAGGGCCCCTGAGCTATTCTATCTAATACCTGTCTGGACTAGGGGGACCCAGAGGCCCAGTGGAAGGAAGTGTAACTCTGCTGGACAGGAAGAGAACAAGGCTGTGTAGATGAGAGAAGCTGCAAATAGAAATTCAAACTCAACAATGAAAAGATAAGCGCTCACAGGTAAGGTGACCACACCTCTCGCTTTCCCAGAGATAATCTCAGCTTACAATGCAAGTCTCCACATCGTATTAAATCACTCTCTTTCACTCTCATAGTATCCTGATTTAGATGATCAATGGTATGGTCATCTAACATAGATGAAATTAAAATAATAGAATATTCTGTAAAAAAGGATTAAAAATGGATCTGACTTAGATATGGTGAAATAAAGTTGGAATTTCCCACTCTCATTTCAGAAATTACCCGAGTAACTAGGAGTATGAGATACAAAGCACCATCTTTAATAAAGCTAGGAGACAGGTGAAATTTCAAACCATAAAGCAGGTGGAGGACTGACAGAAGCACTTGAAATCAAACAAGAGAAAGCTGGATCTCTCAAGAGGAGCCAATCAATTGTACTACAAGGTGAGGGCAGAGCTTAGTGTATAAAACCCTTCCTAAGAGCAATGGGAATAGAGTGCTTATACACCCTAGAGTTAAACATTAGAAATATAATAGAAATAATGGATTAGAACAAATATTTAAAGAGTTAAGAAAAAAGACCAGATGGAAAGAAGAGTTGAATCCACAAAGCCAATCCATCATGTCCCAGGAAATATTGGCCCAGAATGATAATTGCAATATGTGTAACAGTGAAGTATGTGTAATGGATTTCATAGAAGAAGAAATAATTGGGGCAACAATTCTATTAAATAACTTCTAAGGGAAAAGAAATCAGGCTGATTTCAGACTTCATTACAGCAACATTCAATGCTAGAAGACAATGAAGCAATACCACCTACACATTTCTCAAAAATAAAGTATTACCCAAGAATTTTATACTAAGTCAAATTGTTTTTCAAGATAAAGGCAACAATAATTTTTAAACATGAAAAACTAAGAGAATATCATTTCAATAAATTCTTCTTGAAGAAACTGCTAAAGCAATATCTTTATAAGGTGAGATCACAAGACATGATCTACCACAGAATGAGTGGGGAGAAAACACTTTGGAGGAACAACTAGCAGGAATCTGTTTAACTGTAGGACTAGAATGAAGACAAATGTGGGGGTTACGGTTACAGAACAAGACATATGATTTTATAAACCCAGTGGAAGTGGCATAATTAACAAAAATTGGGATAAGAAGAGAAAGAAAAAAAGAGGTGTTTAAGCATACTCATTTCCTCATTTTTTATAGCCAGAGATTAAAATATCTCATCTAAACTGATTTAAAAATCAAGAAATAAAGTATGTGTACATGTATTTAATGGAAAATGTGTATAAAGCAAATCATATGATATTGGGTGCAGTGAAGGAGAAGGAGGTAAAGCAAAAGGAGGAAAAGTACTGTTATTGTTGGTCAGAACAGGCAATCAACAGAAACAGTATGGAGATAAGGCACGCGCAGAAAAAAAAAAAGGACAGCTGTAGATATATAACTATCCTTTACATATTCATAATGGTAACCACACATCAAAGATCCAGAACCATTGTATATAACATAAAACAAGAAGGACCAGAGGGAAAACCCACAAAACCCAACCAAATAAAGAAAACAGAAATACAAGGACAAGGAAGCAATGGAAACACCAAGCTACCAGAAAGCAAAAGATAAAATGGCTATAAGATGACCTCATATTTCAATAATCACCCTAAATGTAAATGGACTGAACCCCCCAACGAAAAGGCACGGAGTTGCAAATGAGATCAAAAAACAAACCCCAACCATATGCTGTGCCTCTAGGAGACACAGCTCAGCTCCAAAGACAAATATAGACTCAAAGGGAAAGGGTGGAAAATGGTATTTCAAGCCAATGGCACTCAGAGAAAAGCAGGAGTAGCAGTACTAATATCAGATGAAATAGATTTCAAACTAAAAAAGGTAAAGAAACATACCGAGGGACATGTCATAATGATAAAGGGAATCCTGCACCAAGAAGACATAACACTTATTAATATCTATGCTCCCAATCAGGGAGCCTCGAAATACGTAAAGCAATTACTAACAGAACTAAAGGAAGAAACAGACCAAAATGCTATCGTCGTAGGGGATCTAAATACCCCACTGTCGGATATGGACAGATCAACCAAACAGAAAATCAATAAGGAAATAACATCCTTAAATGACACATTAGATCAACTAGACATGACTGACATTTACAGAGCCTTTCATCCCAAAACAGCTGCTTACACATTCTTCTCTAGTGCACATGGAACATTCTCAAGGATTGACCACATACTAGAAGACAGAGATAGCCTCAACAAATATAAGAGGGTTGAAATCATACCAACCCTCTTATATTTGTTCATATAACATATGAACAAATATGTTATATGAACAAATATAATGCTTTGAAACTAGAGATCAACTGTAAAAAGAAAGCGGGAAGAACTTCAAATACATGGAGATTAAACAACATGCTATTGAAGAATAACTGGATCAGAG